>NC_061798.1:2969338-3124338 GCF_021462225.1 Girardinichthys multiradiatus
TGTAGCTTAGCAACAACTGAGCTGATGGCATCACATGCAGTGTCGGCAACAGCGGAAGGTGGAACGTAAACTGTTGTCAAAATAACACTGGGGAACTCTCTGGGTAAATAATATGGACGAAAACTTACTGCCAACAGTTTAATATCTGGACTGCAGAGGTGACACTTCACAGTAATATGTCCTGGATTACACCATCTGTTGTTCACAAGTACTGCCAGTCCACTTCCTTTACATTTGCCGCTCCTCCTTAAATGCATCACATTCAGTGCTAGGATTTACCTGCTCCTCTAAACCAATTACTGAACAACTCTTAACAACATATCAACCATCTATTTACAGCAAACACATTAACAGCTACAATACATAAAAATATGAACTCAATATTATCCAAAAACTCCTAGACTCTTGCCTGTATTATGATAGTCACATTAAATCAAATATTCTAAAAGTAACACGTTGTGGAGCCATATTTAAACTAAATGAAACATGCTGAGGTCTGCTCTTTACCAATACACACTAAATCACAATACAGGACACAATAAGTCTCCTTTTCTAATTTAACAACTTATCTTCAGGAATAGAAGTAAGCACATTCAGAACTAAAGGCGTTCTTCATCCCTTAGGAGTGATTTGGGTCCAACATACCCATGCTACTAACCTGTATTTTGCAGGAAAAAGCACAGACGACACATTAGATGCGGTCTGTCGGCAGGCAGGCTCTGTTCTGAGCTCCCAGCAACTACCACACCTAGCACCCACTTCTGGGAGCAACTATGGGAACTATGGGAATTGCAACTACCGTCCAATTAAAATCAGTGCATCATTTATGGTGATTGGACTTCTTCATTAATAAAAGAAAATAGAGTTGTGCAGCTGAGTAGTGACATTGTGACATCCTGAAATTATCAGCTTTGAGACACGTAAGCTGCAAAGAGCATCGTATTTCAATCTGCGATAAGTATACAGTTTGTTGTACCTATACTGTCAATTAGATTTTCACTGTTATCTGTTGGGTGACATGCTTCTCCTCAGGTGGGATCGGGAATAACAACAGGATGGCTCAGGTTCATTAAATTTGGGCACAGCGGGCTGTGATATATGCACATTGTATGGTCTGTCTGTATAAACTTTAAAACTAAACATGAAACAAGACAGAAAGAAAAAATATTCTACTGACAGGAGTGTCACTTCTGCACACTCCACCAACCTGTGGATGTCTCTACTAAGTGGTGAATACACAAAACAAAATTACAGAAGGTAGTTCTCACCTCAATAATTTGGTTTCATAAAGAATAAAAAAAGCTGAGATAAAGAAATAGGATAAAGAAAGTACACCTGAATTTAATTCACCCATTAATGCAATGTTGGAAATAAAAGTGGACCAATTTTTCCTTAAAATGTGAGAGACTGTTAACATCTAAAAGGAAATGGCTATAACTTATTCTCATTAACAATGCTTCTACAAGCTGTTAAATCATGTATTGTGCCTAGTTTTCCACACTTTTGTTCACTTAAAAACACTATGGAATCTGTGTTGTGTTTTCACACGTAAGGACAACTTTTATTATGTCCTGATATAATATAAAACAAGAGTAATACCATATGTAGGACGCAATAGATGGGGAAATAGCCTACAAAAAATAGTAATGGCTTCTATTTCTAATGCAATGCTGAGAAATAATTTTAATACAGATGCCAAATGCTGAAATATTTGTGTATATATAAATATAAACATTTAGCCATCGCCACCTAATAATGTAGCAAAATGGGGCAGCAATTTTTGGATTTGCCAGTCTTCTTATCATTTGGCCCTCAGCGCTAGAACCCCCCAAAACATCTTACCACATAAAAGGAATATAATACTCTTTATGATGTGTGATATGTATATAAACCATTAATTGTAGAGGTTTTTTGCTGTGTTGACCCATTGACCTAACAATGGTGATTGATAAAAAATATATTTAGTACCAAAACAGTCCATTGGATGCTATTCCTGCAAGTAATGAGGAAACTATTGTCTATGTGTATGTTGCTGACAGATTGGTTACAGGTCTGAGCCACCTGCAGCCTAAACCTGCAATGCCATGAAAGGTTTTGTACTGTAATTGACCTGAATATTGGTCAGCATTATTGCGAGTCTTAAGTCAAGTCAAGTAGACTTTATTATCCGCAAGGGGCAATTTGTAGTGCAGACAGCAGTGAAAACATAAAAAACAGCCACACACACAGACACACACACACACACACACACACAGATAAAAAATATTAGTCTTTAAAATGTGTACCTGGAATTGACCAAGTTAATATCAGCAGGATAAAGGAGTTTTTTCAGTCTGTTTGTCTTGCAATATGACATTTTGTACTTCCGTGGAGGATTGATGGATGGACGGACAGACGGACAGATAGACAAAAGTCAAACCTACCCAGTAGTTTAGTAAAAACATGTAGTGAAGGTTCAAATGACTAAATAAACAATGCTGATTATGTTTTTATTTTGTCTTCTGGTTGGCCAATAACACCAGCAATGGCCACAGTACAGTAATATGAGCTGGTTTCCTTCCAGAACTGTACAAATTTTTAAAAGAAGCATATTGATTTTGGCAAGAAATACAGAATGATAGGGAAATTAAGTGAAGGCAAAGTCAGACCCTTGGAGAATGAAGGATATTGAAGTCATGACACCCTCCTACTCCCTTGTTAACTAAAACCAAGCTTATAACCTGATGTCCTAACACTCGCTCAGAGGAATAAACTATTAGCTGTTAGCTGTCTTCTTATTTGAGATTTGGGGCCATCTCTGGTGCATGTTTCAAAAACATGATGAGACATACAGATGGGAACTCTTTCTTTTACAGAAAAATCCTTTTCAGACAAAAAGTATAATTGGGAATGAGGATTAAAATAGCAACAAAATGAATGTTTATGTCCTCCTCACCCACTATAACATTCAAGCACATTGTTATCAGACAGCCCATTTCATTACCAGCAGTATGTAATATGTAATAAAACCGTTGTCAAGGGAAACTCTGCAGTGCCAATAAATGAGCAGTGATTCCTGCCCACACCAGCCATTTGTTGCATAATTCAGAGTAATGTAAATGATCCTCCTCCAGGGAAAATGTGAAGTTGAATTCAAACATTGGTAAGGTAAATGAATAAAAATTACAATTAACAAGCAAGCAAGAAAGAAGACTCTTTCATTCTCCCACATCTTTCTCTAGTCATAAACACCTGGTATCAATTGGAATGTATGCCAGTACACAATTATGACGAGAGAAGCTTCATACTGAATGAACTGGGAAAATCCATGCAGAAAGACCTCTGCCATCTGTGTTGTTGTGCATGCATTCCCGATCAGACTTATAACCCTGAAAATGACCAGTTCCTGCCTAACTCCTACATTTTCTGTAACCTACAGAAACTTGATTTACACATCCGCCTTTGCTTCAAAAAGCCCTTCACCTTCGAAGACCTTGGTTTGTCATTAGAAACAAAATTCAAACAGAGTGTGGATGATCTTTGTAGGGTTTTGGCAAGGTCTCCCCATTGCATGTGGCAGAATATGAGAGTTCCTCCAGGGTTTGAGTCTGCACAAAGCTACAGTGGCAAGGCTGTGGTTTGTCATCATAGTGGCACTGTATTTAGGAAGTGGGTGGTGAGTATGGCAGTGGCAGCTTTACAATGTCCTCAAAATATAAAGTAGGAGTGGCTACTCTGTCATCATGCCTAAGCCATGACCCCATCATAGAGGTAGTATCATGCTAGCAATAAATAATCCTCTAAGTCAGGGGTCTCAAACTCCAGTCTTCAGGTACTGGTGTCCTGCAGCTTTTACATGTGGCTATGCTTCAGCACACCTGAATCAAATAATTAGGTCATTAGCAGGACTTTGTAGAACTTGATGACATGCATTTAAGGTAATTCAGCCATTTGATTCAGGACTTCATTTGATATTGAACCAGGGAAGCATCTAAAAGTCGCAGGCCGTTGTCCTGCAAGGACTGGAATGTCAGGCTTCTGCTTAATGTCATTCTGACGTAGAGTGAGAGAAACAGAATGAGACACAAGGCATGGTACATTGTGTGGTAAGATGCATGGTTACTCTGGTGTCTGTCTGCCTGGGGCTGTTGGGGCCTCCGGGGTCTGAAGCTACCTGGCCCTTGCTAGTTTTGGACACTACTAGGCTACAAGGTTTCTACTCTGAATAAGTAAGTAAAACGTTATTTATATAGCACCCTTTAAGTCAGAAGAAGGGAGTGTCCGAGTCTTGGACCCACAAAAGAAAACATTCGGCCTCCTTTAGTTTTAATTCTGTATGAGGGGACAATCAGCAGCTCTTGTTCACGGGACCTCAGGACCCTAGTAGGAGTGAAGAGATGTATTAGATCAGAGATCAGAGGTCTATCCATGCAGCACTCTCCAAGTCAAAACTAGGATCTTGAAATGCACTCGATAATGAACCACGAGCCAATAGACTTGTATTGGCAGTGGACTGACATGACAAAATTCAAGCTCAAAGATCTAGTCAGAAGCCTACAAACAGCATTTTGAACAGACTGCAACCAGTCTAGGGAGGTTTTGGTAAGACATATGTAGAGTGCATTGCAATAATCAAAACAAGATGAGCATGAATTAAGATTTCCATCTCAGGACAAGAAACAGCAGAGCTAGGTTTGGCAATGTTTCGCAAATGGTAAAAAACCGGATCAAACCAGAGATCTGACATGATTTTCATATGTAAAGCCTGAGTCAAAGGTTATCCCAAGATTTCTAACAGAAGATTTAACCAAATAACCAAGAGGCCCAAGGATCTGCTTTATCGTTCTAGTTATTTTTTCTGGTGCAAAAGTGATTCCTTCAGTTTTTTCTTGATTTAATTGACGTAGACCACTCATCCAGCTTTGAATTTACTTCAGGATTTAATACAATGTTCAGTTTCGAAACTTCATTTGAAAGAAAAAAAATATACAGTGGTAAATGGCCTGCACTTGTATAGCGCTTTATCAAGTCCCCAGAGACCCCAATTGCTTTATACTACAGTCAGTCATTCACCCATTCATACACACATTCAGTGGCTACATTGTAGCCTCAGCTGCCCTGGGATGGACTGACAGAAGCAGGGCTGCCATACACAGGCGTCACCAAGCCCTCTGACCACCATCAGCAGGCAAGTCGTGTAAAGTGTCTTGCCTAAGGACATAACGACTGAGACAGACAGAGGTTCGAACTGGCAACCCACTGGTTACAGGACAAAGTCCTACCACCTGAGCCACAGCAACCTCAGTACAACTGGATATCATCTGCATATCAATGATAGGAAATGACAGGACCGAGAGAGAGCAGAGGAAGCAAAAACAACAGTGTCCCCGAAACAGAGCCCTGTGGAACAAAACACCAAATTGAACAGGATAGGAAGGAATATGATATATTGATGCAGCCGAAAATGCTGATCAGACCAGTATGAGGACATCCATTTTAAAGCAGAACCTGAAACACCCAACACCTTAGCCCAACACCTTAGCCAATTTAGCAGGGTTGGATAGTCAAAAGCTGAAGTCAGATCTAAGATAGGCAGCCCAGAATGTTTACCTGCATCACTTGCATCAAAACATCATTAGACTCTAAGAAGAGCAGTTTCAGTTGAGTGGATTTATGAAAACCTGACTGAAAAAGGTCCACAAAGCTGAACTGATCAGGAGCAGCAGTTAACTGCCTGACCAGAACCTTCCCTAAAATCTTAGCCAAAAAATGAAGCTTTGAGATGGGTTTGTAACTGCTAAAAAGAGAAGGATCCAAAGACAAACTGGCACCAGACCAGAAGTAAAAGAAGCATTTCCTATGTTAAGTACAGTAGGGCCGATACTCTGAAAAACACTCCTAATCAAGCAGGTGGAGAAATATTATTTCTCATCTTACTAACTGTCTGTGAAATTAGAAAGAAAATGTTGGCAATCCTCATTAGAAGACATAGGAACAGAGGGAGAAGCAGGTGTAGTAATGACCTTGACGGTGCTAAAAACAGTTTAGAGTTACCTTTGCTCCGAGCAATCAAATTAGAAAAATAGGGTGCCCTTTCTTCTTTGACTATATTATTAGAAGAATATAAAAGATCCTTTAAGCACAGAAGAAGCACCTGTAAATGAGTTTTCTTCCACAAACGTTCTAGTATTCTACAAGTACGCTTTAAACTACAGGTACTATCATTTACTCACGGTGTTGAGTTTGGAGCAGGTAATGACCTCTTTAACTGCGCAGATTCCATCAAAAATAGAGAGACAATGTTCATTAAAATGATCAGTCAGAGAATCTACATCACACAAAGGAGATAAGAAAGAATTAAAGTCCACAGCAAAAAGGTCAGCTGTCAAAGAATTAAAAAAGCTAGAGCTAACCTCAAGCAAGATGAAAACTGTGAAATAGTTTGAAATAAATTACAAATTATACACTGATGGTCTAAGATAAAAATAGCCTCAGAACACATTGATACTCATCACCATTGCAACATCTTTGCTATTCCAGAGGGCAAACACCTATTCAACACAAACATACACACAACCCCACACAAGTACATAGTCACGTACCATACTGACAGTGGTGTGGACTCGAATTATGTGACTTACAATTGAGTCAGACTCAAGTAACAAATGTAATGACTTTAGACTTAACTAGAGAAAATCAAAAAGGACTTAGGACTTGACTTACACTTTCACAGCAATGACTCGGGACTTCACTTCGACTTGAACCCTTTGACTTGAAAAGACTTGATATAATATTAAGTTTTGATATAATAATAAGTTCTTATATAATAATAAGACTTGATATAAGACTTGGACAAGAAGCTGAGTACAGGAAGGTGGTGGACCGCTTTGTGGCATGGTGTGGAAACAATCATCTAATTTTGAACGTGACTAAAACAAAGGAGATGATTGTAGATTTTAAGAGAAACAGGAATATGTCAAAAACTATTTCTATCATGGGAGAAGAAGTGGAGGTGGTGGAGGAGTATAAATACCTCGGTGTTCACCTGGACAACAGACTAGAGTGGAGATGCAACTGTGAAGCCATCTGCAAGAAGGGACAGAGTAGACTGTACTTCTTGAGGAAGCTTAGGTCCTTTGGTGTTTACAGCAAGATGCTGCATATCTTCTATAAGTCTGTTGTGGAGAGTGTGATCTATTCTGTCATCATCTGCTGGGGAAGCAGCATCAGAACCAGGGACTTAAAAAAGCTCAACAAGCTGATAAAGAAGGCTGGCTCTGTTCTGGAGACTCCTCTGGAACCTCTGGAGATCATTGTGGAAAGACGGATTCTTCATAAAATGAAGAACATTATGGAGAACCCTGAGCATCCTCTTCATCAGACTGTCCTACAACAACAGAGTGTCTTCAGTCAGAGGCTTCTTCAGATCTGCTGTAAGACGGAGCGCTACAGGAGATCCTTCCTACCCACAGCCATCAGCATCTACAACGACTCTTTGAAGAAACCTTCATAATATGAGCTACAACAATATTTAATTTCCCTTTGGGATTAATAAAGTATTTTTGAATTGAATTGAATTGAATAATACACCAAACAGAAAGTGTCAATCAACAAAATCGCACCTGGTGCGCAAGGATGGAACCATGCCAGGCGTGCGATGAACCCTGTTGTGCTCTTATGGCCATTTGCCAATATTTCTTTCTTTTGCTACAACATACATGCTGCATCTACTGAGTTGTTTACCACCTTTTTTTCTGCATCCTATGATGACAGTTAAGAAGTTGACAGGGTGGAGCAGTGCTCTTTTCCAGTGCAAGGACTGCGAATAGTTGGAAAATAAAGCAGCACACATTACCGAAACAACACACAGGCTACTATGCAGCAGAACTCAACACCTTAATGTTAAGGCACTTGCAGTAAGATTTGAAGTATAGACAGAAGCATGCTCGGAACCAATCCTTAATTTCAAGCCTGGTGAGTTATGCAACAGCTGCCAGCAGCTGTAATGACAATACAGAATGCCAGAGCTGTTAAAAGTATGTGGGTATTGTGTTGGGTGATGGACCCATCACACAATGCTTTAAGATAGAGAGCAGCAGAGATGCATTCCCTGAAGACAAAACTGAAGTGCATAAAATAACAACATAAAATAAAATAAATTGAAGCAAAAAATATATGTTTTATTATCTCCATCCCCTTTATATGCCAAGCATGTGGGTCACCCAAGAAGAACGTGTAATCATTTAAGTTTTAATATGTAACAAATACAATGCTAACAGTGCTGTATTGTTACAGTTTAAGGTTTGACAATATTATGTCAAAAATGTTATTTGGTTTCTTTCTGTCTTTGTTGTTTTTTCCACTTGCAAATTTGTAAAATACAAATTGTCTCTTTAAATGTAATACTTATTAATTAATGTATTTATTAATTGAAATTTACAATTTACTAGGTGTCTCATATACATTTCTATAATCATTTAAAGTTTATTTTCTAACTTATTTATTTACTTCCAGCCAGTTTTTAGTAAATTCTCAGAATACCCATACCTAACACAACAGAGAAAATATATATATATTCATTCATCTTCTATACCAGTTCCTCCATAGTGGGTCACTGGGGAGCTGGTGCCTATCTCCAGCAGTCTACGGGCGAGAGGCGGGCTGCACCCTGGACAGGTCGCCAGTCCATCGCAGGGCAACAAAGACACACACCGCAAACAACCATGCACACACTCATTCATGCCTGAGGGCAATTTAGAGAGACCAATTAACCTAATAGTCATGTATTTGGGACTGTGGGAGGAAGCCTGAGTACCTGGTGAGAGCCCATGCATGCACGGGGAGAACATGCAAACTCCATGCAGAAAGACCCCCGGCCGGGAGTTGAACCCAGGACCTTTATTCATATATATATATATATATATATATATATATATATATATATATATATATATATATATATATATATATATATATATATATATATATATATATATATATATATATATATATATATATATATATATATACATATATATATTGCAGTATGCTAATCTTGCAATATACCTTTAAATCAAAGGGTTGCAATACTTTGCAATAGATATACTGGGAATTTTACATGGTAACATTAATAATATTTCCCTTGTTCAGACTGAATGATTTCCTCAGAATGTGTACACGGTAAGATTCTGTGTTTTGTTAACTTGTGTGTTTAAATTAACTTCATCGCAAAATTCATTTCTGTACAGATATATATTCATTCATCTTCTATACCAGTTCCTCCATAGTGGGTCACTGGGGAGCTGGTGCCTATCTCCAGCAGTCTACTGGCTAGAGGCGGGGTACACTCTGGACAGGTCACCAGTCCATCGCAGGGCAACCCACAAACAACCACGCACACACTCATTCATACACCTAAGGGCAATTTAGAGTCACCAATTAACCTAACAGGCATATCTTTGGACTGTGGGAGGAAGCCGGAGTGTTTTTAAGCATTTATTTATAATTTTCTGTGAGTGACGATTCAGAATAGCCGCTCGTGCTCTATAATAAACCGGCTGTTTGTGCAATAAATCTTCGTCATCCTTTCAACACGTCACACATACACATAGTGCTATTTATTTTCCATGTCAAGTAAATACAATCACCTTATGTTATGGTTCTAAAGCTGTTTATTAAATAATAATCAATAATGAAATCATTATTTTAAGGTAACAGGCTATAACGACAATGACATCCCATTTGCCGATAATCAGCATTAGCTTCCACAAAAACAGCGGCAACCGCATTGGCAAGCTTTTACGGCCGGTCTGGCACCTTCTGGCATCCTCGTAGAATCCCCTGCCACCCTGCGGCAAACTGTGGCAGTTCCGGTGGCAGGCTGTGGAGGAACTGCCACAGTCTGCCACCGGAACTGCCAGTTCTGCCTGCCACTGCCACAAATTGAGCTCGGCCCTGCTGCAATTCAATCAATTTCTCGGCACGTTTGCAATGTAATGCAATGCAGACGTGCACAGCGCCCCCTACCGAACAAGATGGGTAGCTCGGTTAACCGGGGAGATGAGGAATTGCGGCTGCTGACGTCACTCTGCTGCGCCCGCTGCTCGGAATGCTTTTTCGTTTTCGAGTTCTGGGCAGTACTTTCGGGCAGACCACGAAAACAAAAAAGCTATGTCTGATTTGTTTTGTTTTTGATTATGGCATAAAATGTGCAGTCGTGAAGAAGAAAATGCAAATGCAAATAGGATAAATTGAATTTATTGGTCAAATAATGCAGCCACATTCTTAAAATGAAAAAGCATTTCTGGAAATACTTTTTCATTTTCAAATTTTACATTTCAAATTGAATTTTGGTATCTATTTGCTGGGGTACATTTTGAAAAATAAATCTCAAATGTCTCTTTCTTTTTCATTTTAATTAAGTGAAAGAATGAACAGTCTTGAAGAAGAAAATTAAAATGCAAATAGGATTATTGATAATTAATTTAATTTATGAGTCAAACAATGCAGCCACATTCTTAAAATGAAAAAGCATTTCTGAAAATGCTTTTTCATTTGAAAAATGGTAACGATTTGCTTCCATACTCTGATGCCAGCTGCAACCCAATTTGATAAAGCCGATCAAGCAATTAGGATACCATGTATAGATTTTTTTGTACACCAAAGCTGCCCTGGCATGTGTCGGCAACCTCCATATATGCCTGAAATGCTGTAACAGGACATGTAGAAAAATAGAAAACTATTAGAGGATCACACTTCTCAGCCATATTTAGGACATATTACTCTAGGGTTTTGGAAGGGAGGCTCTGACTACTTGTTAAACCTCAGATTGAGCAAGAGCGGTCTGGCTTTCTACCATGAATCTAGATCTCTCCCCTCACAGAGAGGTAACTGTAACCCAGCCATACTCCCAAATATCAAAAATTCATATACTGACACGTTGAGCTGTAAGTAACTTGGGCTTAAGTGCCTTGCCCAAGGGCACATGTACATGTAGTGGGGCAAGCTGTAATCAAATTCATCAACCTTTCGTTGGAGGACCACAGTTCTCCCCACTGAGTCAAATCCACCCTGAATTCTGATTTCATAATCCCAGCCCTCTGTTTTTTCCTAGGGAACATTTAAAGACTCTAACAACCCCTATTAAACTCTATACACATAGCTTCTTTAAATAAAAGTTAAATAAAAGCTATATTATATGACATACAGTATTATGACAGTAAAGACATTTCCCTCTTTAGGCTACCTTTGTACATACTTTAACTGCAAAACTGAAGCCAGTTTTTCTTTAAATAGCTTTTACTGTAAATACTTAGCAGCTCAGACTTAACAGCTGTGGGTTGTTTTCAAGCTCTCATACTGCCTTGGTCATTTCATAATTCACACCTAGGCAGTAGCACATCTAATTTGTTATCTGAAAGGGGCTCATGTGCCATCCTGCAAAGCTGGTTGTCTCCCTATCATCTTCTTATATAGTGCCTACTTCATAATGGAAAGGCTATAATCTGTTAGGTAAGTCAAATATATTCATGTATCACCTTTTACAGACAACCACAAGGGGCTTCACATAGAAATCATAAACATTAAAACATGATTAGATCAAGGCTTGATTCAAAAGATGAAGAGCAAATTAAATGATACAAATAATTAAAAACAAATATGATCATTTTTACAAAGGTCTTGAGGAAAAGTACATTTGAACAAGAATGTTTTTAGCTTCATTTATAATGAGTCCAGACCCCGAATACCACATCAAAAGGTGCAACAGTCTGAAAGAACAATACCCTCAAGTTGTATAGATGGTTCTTGGAACTACTAACTTGGCAGATTTTTTAGGATCTGAAGACTCGATTTGGAGTGTGTGACTTTAATAATTCAGGGATATAGGAAGGAGCTATACCATGCAGGGCCCTGAAAGTCAAATTCTGGATTTTATATTGAACTCTAAAATGCACCAGTGCAAAAGCATCCTCTTCATGAGATTGTTGTACAACAACAGAGTGTCTTCAGTCAGGCTTCTTCAGATCTGCTGTAAGATGGAGCGCTACAGGAGATCCTTCCTGCCCACAGCCATCAGCATCTACAACAACTCTTTTAAGAAACCTACATAATATGAGCTACAACATTTAATTTCCCTTTGGGATTAATACAGTATTTTTGAATTTAATTAAAAAACATTATAACAGGATTGACGTGTGTGCTTCTGTTTGTGTTACAATAGTCTAGCCCCAAGGAAATAAACCTTTCAAGTTCCTGTTTTGGAATCAACTGTCTTGGGATGTAAAATATTTTTCAAATGATAAAAACAGTTTCAGTGTGTCACTGATTGCTCGAAGCCAACACTTACATTCCATTAGTTTGGTCCAGTTCAGAAATCCAATGTGTTGCCTGATCTGAGGGATCATGCACTTTTGTGCAATGACTTTCAATCTTTATCAATAGAATACTTAAGGTTGTACTTGATTTATCTGCAACAACTCTCAGTACTACCTTAAACTAATTCAAAGCTATTTTCTCTGGACCAGCAGTATCTGCTTACGCTGTTATTAATTTCAAAATTCAGAGTTACACTAAAGCTTAATCTGTGCAGTCCAAACTGGAAATGTGTGGTTCCACTGTCTTTAGAGACAGTGAGACAGTTTAAAGTTCATATCCTCGACATGTGTCTGTAGCAGTTTCTACTACATGAATCATAGTACATGGTAATAAAATCCCTATTAGTGGCTTGTTTGAGAAGAAATCTTGCTGGCTATGCGTGATGTATGTTATTATTATTATTTTTATTATTATTATTATTGTTGTTGTTATTTTAATCATGTTAGGTTCTACAACAAAGAGCAAAACATAACACTGTAATAAGGAGTATAGATTGTGAAATATTAGGACTTCATTAGCATAGGAGCAGCAGGTTGGAAAACCAAAGTGCAAGATGTTATAAGGAGCAAGTCCAGTGTGCTTTTCTCATTGAAAGAGAAGCCATGTAAGATGTCCCAACAAATATAACAATGAGCAGGCTGAGGAATCTGAATTTTGATTACAGTAATTGTCATGGTGCAAAGTATGCAGGGTATATAATTAATATAATTTGTACCATTAATTGAACTGTAACTGGGACATAGTTCCAGTTATGCTATAGGGCCTATTTTTCCCCCATACTTTTCAGATGAGACATAGTAGAGTTTGAAGTATTTCTATATAGTCTGAATTATGGAGACTGATTGACATTGTGTTCTTTATCACATTGATAGGAAAGTTTCATTTTTATGTGTTTTTTGTAACATTTCCTGTTAATATATTTCAAATGAAAGTCATATTCACTAATTAAATAATTAATTGTGTTATTGATTAATTCAGTCATTCATTTATTGATTTTAATAGTTTACCTTTTTCATCTGCTGTCTGCCACAATCCTCCTTTCCTGTTACGTATTTGAGGAATGGACACGTCCTTCACGGTGTTCCGCTGAATTTGCACTGCTGGTCACAGGGATGAGGATGAAGACCTCAAGGATCAGGCTCAGGACATAACAAGGGAATGTGCAGAAAAAACAATAATACATGACAGGCAAACACAAAAAACAAGAAACCCTGACAGGTTGCTGAAATAAAACCTGCTAAGTGGCACAAAAATCCCAGGGAGCACTTTATTTATAATATCCTTGACACAACTGTGCAACAGACAAAAAATAATAACCATATATCGCAAAAAATAACTAAATTATATAAGAAATACAAATACAAATACCAAAATATATTTAAGTCATTTTTTGTTCTATTTTTTGTTTTTGTTGTTGTCAACAAAAGAGATTTACTTTTACAACACTACTGGAAATGTTTAAAAAATGTAAACAAAATCTTGGGGGAATTATAACAAGATTTTGTGAATTAATATATAAGCTCTGAAAAATAACATGAGACAAACAAAGCAAACAAATTGATGACGTTTTTTAAATAAGCAACGCTAACATCTTAATCATCCATTGCATGTTTTTTTCAGACATTGGAGAAGTACACTGATACATTTTTATTATTATTTTGTGTTGTAATAACACAAAATTTGATTTCTTACGTGTGGTGCATGATGTAGTGGTAGAGCTCACGAGCCATATAAGCAGGCTAGGCCCTTAACACAGCCGTCATGGGTTCGAGTCCTGACCCCAGAGACGTATGCTGCATGTCTTCTCCCTAGATTTCTCTTTAGGGTTTTGCATTTATTGTCATTAGCTTATTTGTTTTATGACATAAAATGAAAAAAAAAGATGTGTGTGAATTTCTAAGTTACAGTTAAACTATTCATAGTAATTAAGGTTTTCATTTGCCAGTAATATACAAATATACAAAGATTTCTTCATAAACACCACAATTCTGTGTCTTTGCTCTAATCCGAGAAATACTTTTCCACATGTTGATTTTTCTTTTTCTAATATCTCGATTAAGTGGATGAAAATAGTTCTTTAACATTCTATACAAACACTGCGGCATTTAATAATTTGTGTTTGTGCTTTGTGGTATGCTTGCAGGATTTTGCTGCTGTCTTCACTAACATGAAAAGCGAAATAAAGCAGAATGAAATCAGTGACCACTCGTATATTGCATAATTTAACTTTAATTTAACTGTTCAAATGTCACATCATAACTTCAAATCCATACAGGCTTAAACATATACATGTGTCCATACTAACATAGAAAAAAGTCCCTTACAAATTCCAACATGGCCACATGCTTTTGTAGCCATCAAATAGCTTCTGGTATCATTATTGGCAGCTTTAAGACAGGTACAAAAATGTTCAATAGGGTTGAGGTCAAGGCTTTAGAAAGGCCACGGCAGAAAGTTATTATTAGCCTGCGTTATCCATCCATGTGTGTTTGGGATCATTATTATTGCATTGGAACAAACAATTGTGATTAAATTTCAACCATTTGACCCAGACTTTCACAGACATAAGGAAAATTGATTAGGAACAATACAGGAACCACCAAGGCTAAAGCTTGATCTGAACTAGAGACTGCTGGAACACCAGTGTCACTGTCCAATGTAAAGCGAGTCTTGTATTCCTAGCTATGTTACATGAACAACATTTACAACTAAAGCCAGAAATGTGGCAGGTTGACATATAGGGCATAGGAAATACTGCATAATTACGCAAAGTTTGAAGACTAATGAAGAAAGAGGACTACCTCCAATTCTTCAACTTTTCCCGGTAACAAAAAAACACACCATGATGGGATTAAATGACTCTAGATCTGTCACGCTGGTCATGAAATCCTTTGACTATTGTTAAAGAATCTGAAGGACATCAAAGCCTCCCTGCTGGACCCCATTCAGTTTGTTTACTAGGTAAACAGGTCCACAGATGATGCAGTGAACTTGTGACTACACTTCATCCTGCACCAATTTGACCACCCGTGGACATATGCCAGGATCTTGTTTGTTAAACTTCTGAAGTTCACAGATGACACCACTATCATTGGTCTGATCCAGGACAATGACAAGTCTGCATACCGACAGGAGGTGGATCAGCTGGTCCACTGGTACGGTCAGAACCACCTGGAGCTTAACCCGCTCAAGACAGTGGATATGATGGTGGACTTCTGGAGAACATCTCCCACACCGCCAACCCTCCCCGTTCTCAACAACACTGTGTCTACTGTGGATAACTCCCGGTTCCTAGGAACCACCCTTTCTCAAGAAGAAGGTCTAGCAGACACTGTCCTTCATGTGGCAACTCAAGAAATTCAACCTTCCACAGGATGTGGTGTTCATCTCTTTCACTGTCATCATTCATTCTGTCCTGTGTTCATTCATCTCTGTGTGGTTTGGCTCATCCAAAGCTTTCCCTCCAGCTTGTACAGGTTTAGGGTCAGGAAAAGGGCAGCTAACATCTTTGCAGATCCCACACACCCTGCACGCAAACTGTTTACCTTCAGATTAGTGCTGCAAAAACCAGCCACCACAGAGACAGTTTTTTTTTTCTGCAGGCTGACCATATGATGAACACTTGACCGTCAGAGTGCCCTGATTGAAACAGTGCATTTGCACTTCCCCTCTGTAAAAGCACTGTATATATACATAATTTTTAAAAATAGTTTTATTTCTATTTGCCTTTTTATGTATTTAGATTTAAAATGTCTTCAATGAGATCAAAGTCAAATTCCTGTACAGTTTAAACACATTTGGTTTTCTAACAGAACAATGATTCCAGATATCTATAAAAACTGTTTCTGGAAGGGATATGGCTGATTAACCAAAAGCTTCTAGAAAGGACTAGCCAAAGCCATGGTATAAACCAAAATGTATGGACTTAAAATTTTTATTTAGGACAGGAAAGCAGCTAGTGTGATTGTGGAGTGGTCCAAATGTAGCTATAGTTATTGCAGGAGCCTGTTGATAGCTGCCAGGAATGTGTATTTTTTGCAACTCACTAATAAAGGTGTATGTTTATATTTAAGCATGTGTGTATATTTTTGACCTGGTAAAGATAACAAAAACTTAAAACAAAAAAAACACTGACCATGTTTGCTTAAAAATCATTCCACCCTGTGAAAAAACTGGTCTAAAAATGATTAAAACACCCAAATTAGTATGCCATTAATGCCCATGATGAGTCTATTTAAACATCTGAGCAGAAGTATGAATATAGATGACAGGTGAAACATATTGAAAAACTAAAATGAATGCATGCTGCATGTTGGAGAGGCCATTTGGGAGATTTAGAAGCACTCTTGTTGTGTCACTTGGGCCCGGTGTATAGGCTGAAAAAATATAATAAAGAAAAACAAAAAATAATTCTCTTCGTTAATCTGTTGACATGTAAACATTTTACTGTCTTAAAAAGCAAGTGGACTGATTTTGAATGTAAAACTATAAAAGATCCTGTTAGTGGTTTGAGTGGGATTAGGGTGACATGGATATCTCACAGGCCACACAAACATACAGATGTGAAAAAATAAGTAATGTTAAATGCTGGGACAGGGCTGAGATAGATTAAATCCCTCATGCATTTGCAAAACACCAAACCCTCTCAGATAGACGGATAGCTGATTCATCGTTTAGCGGCTTCTTTTCCTCTTTGGATGTAATGTGAGAGACAAAGGCATGGAATAGGGTTGGACAGCAGACATTTCTAAGCCATAGGGGTTCAATGCCCCAAGCCTCATTCAGTGACCATGACACAATGTGCCTCCTGCAGTTTGAGCGGACGCCATGGAATAATACTAGACCAGGGAAAAGCTGCAGAACCACAGGGGTTGACTGATGTGACACAAAATGGCTGAGTGGAGGGAGGCCGTGGCATGAAATGACATTTGTCAGAGAGACACTAGCTAGCTTTGTGGGGGGTCAAAGTGGGGAACTCCTCAAGAAGAAGAATTACAGTAAAGAAATAAGATAGAATCCTGTTTTAACACAGACTGTGCTTGATTGTGATAATGTAATAATGCCTGACTGGTAAGATGTTTTCACATTAATGAAATAGAGCAAATTATTATATAGCTTGATTCTCACTGAACACATTCGTACATTTATAACTGTTTTTATGTTTCACTAAATAAAACATAAATACCTCATTTTTTGGGAGCTAAAGTGGTTTAATGTGAATGTCTTAATTGCGTCAAAACAAACTGTACAGACTTGTCGCATCATCCCTTTTTTTACATCACATTCCTAAGTATCTGCTAGCAGCGCATACCTCTTCAGGGTGCCTAACCTAGCTGCTCCTAACGTGACACAGTGCCATGGAACCAAATGAGACAGAGAGACACTGCCCACCCTTGGGGGGTCCAGCAGAGCTGGGTTTCCCCATGGAGCTGGTATGCAGCCCACTGAGTTTCCCATGACCATTCATTTTGGAAGAGTTTGGAATCATGATGTTTCTGAAGGCCAGGCACAATAAACATGAAAAAGCAGATTCATAAATGTTGTTCAGTGCTTCAGAGCTTTTAGAAGTCACTGTTTATTTGATTGTTTTATGTTTATTGGACTAAGGTATATTACCAACTATTTAAACTGATCTAGACCCAGAAAATTGATTGTGTTTTTATTATCTTCACTTTCCTCTCACCTTGAATCAAACTGAGGAAGGTGCTTTCTTTCTGTTTTTGATAACTGTTATTTTTCTTTTCATTTTCACATTTCTAAACTTTTTACTTAAAATTGGTGCATTCTTCTACTTTCTGTCCTACAGGTGAATGTGATTCATTTGGGACAAAGAAAACAGTACCTCTACTAAGACTACAATCTAAGACAGAGACTCCTCACAATTCTAAGCATCCGGTAAGGACTTCACACACTGCAGCTTTCATCAGGATGTTTTATTGGTTCTTTTTCTGCCAGAAATTACTGAACTTTCAGGCTGTTGTGTTGTACTGTGAGTTTGTCTCTTCATGTCTTTACTAGAGTAATGAGGGATGATTGTGGTTCAATAAGAAGAGTAATATCTTGCCATCTTTAAGTTTTGGGTTTGAGTCCAGCTGCCAAATTCGGATGTGTTCCTGTCCAAGGCACTTCACCCAAAGTTGTTGACCTGTGTTTTGGTGGATGATGTTGTGAGTACACTTGGGTGATTGTGTTTGGCCGGGGGGGGGGGGGGGGGGGGGGGGGGGGGGGGGGGGGGGGGGGGGGGGGGGGGCTTTGAGTGGTCAGTATGATATAAATTCAGCCCAATTACTAGAGTGTGCTTTACATGACGTCACTGTGATTTTCTTAGAGTTAATCGTATAAATAGCAATAGACAACCATCATAATCATGTAAAAATAAACTGACAAATATGAATAGCCAACAGAGCATTGGTTCAAATAATTAAAGCTGTGGCTCATAATGTGTTTTTGGAAACAGAGATGTCCTTTTCTGATCATTCAAACCACAGAGATTTGCACAGAGATTGTTTTGTGTAGTTTTTCATGTCAGAACTTATATGAAAGCAAAACGGTTTAAAACATTTACTGAATTCTGCAAGTTGCATAACAAATGTTCTGTTGGATTTGTTATGACTGAATTGAGCACAGTGATGGCCATGCCTTGCTTCTTTGGCCTTTCATTTTTCTCAGGATAAAGTGTCAGCAGACTGATGTTTAATCTCACTGCAGTCCTGACTACTTATTGGCTGCTGAGTGTTGCCATGAAAAGTTCATTAGCTTGAAATATTTCAACACGGATTTGCCTTAAAGGCACTCATACACCATCACACCACGCCCTTGGTAACTAAACCAGCGGGATAACCAATGAAAATGCTTCCTGCAAATAACAGCAGCCAAAATGCTTCTCAATAGGTTTGCTTGCTCACCCAATGGAACTACCAGGTTTTAAAAGCTGCATGTCAAAATTCTGGCTGAAATGACACAATTTACATATTCCCTTTTTTTGGTTAATGTTCTATGAACGAGAAATATGAACATGATATTACGACAGATTTTAAAGATGATTCTAGACTAAATGACTGTTAGGCCAACCCGCACATATTTAACACAGTAACTGTAAAAAAGCATGTTTTGACAAGCAGCTAAATTAACAAAATATTAATCTGCATCAAATACACTCTGTATGTAAACTTAATATAAATCATCACTAAATGATCAACCATGGCCATCCTCATAATCAATATAACAAACCACAGCCATTCACATCATTTGCACAAGTTTTTCATGGAGGCCGCTGACCTGCGTGTCACACAACACTGGACTTAGGCTGAGAAACTGAGCACTTCACTACTAATCAGAACCTTTGATTCTGGCTTATCTGGTCAACTTTACTAATTGTTCTTTTAACCTCCAATTTTCTCAGTTGTGTTGCTGTTTAAGTGAGAATTGAAGTGGGTCAATATATTCTGCAGTTTATGTCATTATTCATCTTTAATTAACAGAAACTGGTCCATATTATTATAAAAAAAATCTCTAATAAAAAATAAAATGCATCCTCTAAACTTCACTCTCCAAGCAGATGAAACCATCACAAAACATCCAGATACGTGTCTCAGTGTTTCAGGAAGTTGAAGTATAAAAGCAAAACCTCTGGTTAAATTTGTATACTCATTCCAACAGCACATAGAATTATACATATAGTTCGACGATTGCTTGCGATGAGCACTTGACTTGCAGTAGTTCATCTTGGAAGGCTGAGGACACTTCTAAATACATCCTGAAAAGCAACCTGCAGTTTTTTTCATTATGGTTTTTCTGTAATTACACCAGAAGTTAGCCACATAAAAAGAACTACAACCATCTTGAAAAGGGCCACCATAACATCATATGTACACATTTAAAATTGACATACCAACATGTATGCTTGCTTGTACACCTTGCAACAGTGTCGCTGCACATGGACATCATGACAAAGATCACTTCTTGTTCCTATTTGCTCACCACATCTAACACTCGGTTTGCTGAATTAACAGAAGGGAAATTTAGCTTCTGATCCTCCTTAACTGTAGCAATTAGAACAACTCTGCTTTCACAGTTAAACAAAATGTGAGACTGGACCCAGAATGAGCAAAACAATTACTTACAGTTCTGGGGGACAGAATGACCAAATTAAATTATCCACGTACATTAAATGATAAACAAAAAGGTTACCCACCAAACAACCAGTCTTCAATTTCATTAACTTGACAGAAACATCTACCGAATACAAATAAAAAAGGACACCTTGCCTGACTCCTTCAGATACAGAAAGAGGTCCTATAGTTCCCAGTGAGTACCATTAATGTTAAATGGAAGCATAAAATAACAGCACTGTATGTATTTCTGTCTGTTCTATTTACTTACAATTTCCTTCAAGGTGAAGATCAGCTTATTTATGCTTACTTATAAAACCAACCTGATTATCAGTTGTCGTTATGTTGTCTTGAGATTTTTCTAAAATAATTCTTTCAAACACTTTAGGACAAGGCAATTGATCTATAATTATCAGTGCTAGATATCTCCCAAGGCTTGGTCTTTCACTACTGGCACTAAAAGAACTAACATGGTAGACAAGGTAGAAACCATAAGTAACTTCAAGTGGCATACTTCAGGTACTCTGCTGATATTTGATCCAGACCACATGTTGTATTTAGAGGCATCTTCTGAATAGCAGGACATCCTTCCTCAGGTCGAATAATCATATCACCAACAACAAGAAAAGAAAATGCAGCTTATTTATATTTTCTGAACTTTTTGTTATAGCTTTGAGACCATCTGACTGTAGAATCACACCTTCTCTGAACATCTCCCTGGTGGATGTTTTTTATATAACATAATAGATTTTTGATTTCTGGTTTACAGTATTTCTTTGATTTACTCAAGAGGGATCAAAACGAGTGTGACACATAAACAGGAATATACATTCTTATCAGACTGCCATTTAAACAGAGTCTTTAATATCTGTATATGTTTTCATATATTTGTTCCAAATTCATATACTTTAAGTTGTTGGACTGAAAGTTTAGAAGGATAAATGGAAAGATGGAATGGTGTATCTACCTCCTTTTTTTTAGGGTTTCATGTTTATCATCTTTACTTTTAGTTTATTATTATTAAAACTACTAATAATAACAATAATATTATAAAAAATATTTGAAAACATGGTGGATGTTATAACAGCTCTGCCTGGTGGTTGTGAGCACATCTAATTTGTGTTGCTTGTTTCCTTTAATTATCTATAAAATAAACGCTAAATTATTACTTAAACTTGCTTTAAACACTAAAATCAGTGTTTAATCTTGAATGCCTGTCTACAGTTGACACAATACAGTAAACCCCCTTTTAGACAATAAGTGTGTAAGGGTATAATAGCTTGCCATCAATACATAAATTTGTAATAAAATGTTGGCCATACCTTTTAAATGATTTCAATGTTTCCTGTTTAAAGGGCGGTATTGCTGTAAATTATTGCTAGACGGTAGCTAAAAATGACACTGAAGGTTTGACAACCATCCCTAAAAACAATAAATGTGGCTTCTGTGGATGCATAGTGTGTGTGTGTGTGTGTGTGTGTGTGTGTGTGTGTGTGTGTGTGTGTGTGTGTGTGTGTGTGTGTGTGTGTTTGTGTGTGTGTGCGTGTGTGTGTGTGTGTGTGAGACAGTGAGCTTGTAGTTTACATGCAATTCACCTGTGCATGTGGATTTTTCCTTGTTTCATTTTAACGCTCCATAATACCAGTATATTTCCATGTCTATAGTGAATAAGCTTCTCTGCACACAGGACACACTTAGATATATACAGTGGGTAGATACAATGCATATGTGTTTATCAGTATCCCCTCTGCTGCTTATTTACTATCTCTGTGACAGACTGTACAAGTATCTGAAGATAAACTAGGACAAACCTCTGTAGACTTTGTTATATTTCAAACTCTCTGGTGTGAAGAACCCAAGGTGTCTTCCACATCCTAACCCAGCTTTCCTTCTAGTCTTTTAGGAAAAACAACAAAAAACATTAAGTGTGTCCTAGACAGTAAAGTGGATAATATGCAGACTTCCTACTTATTTACTTCGGAGTACTGTATATAAATAGGAGCAGTAATAGCTTGCTGCTTACTCTATAATTAGGAGCTAAATGTAGCTGTTCCTGTCATCATTTAATCTTTCTATTAAACAACAAAAACTAAACATTTTTAAATACAAATTTTTGCACTCATTGTGGCTGTCTCCATAGCACCTGACAACATGCAAGAAAAACTAACTGGATTAAAAACAGCCAAATCAGTGTAGTACGAGCACAAGTTTTCCATGTGTCTGTAAAGTTTTAGACTAAATGGCCAGGAAGGTATGATTTTAGTTTTCTTTGTTTGTTTTGCACTTGTGGTTTTGGAAAGACTTTGGGTTATTTCAACTATTTAAAGCTGAACTATTTGAAGTTGAGGCTTCTCTTTCAGACTGCGCAACTGCTTCCATATGAACATAAGAGGTTTTGTAAACATGATAAATCTGTGGCATCTCACATAAATGCAATGGTCTGCTGTTCATTACTCTATTGCTTTTTACTCTGACATCAGCTAAAAAGTTTTTGTTTATTCTTTTTTTTTTCTTTCTGAACTTAAAGCTATCCAGAAGCTTTCGTTAAATTGTTTTTCAAGTTTTCTCAACAGGGAGAAGCAAAATCTGGAATTGCACAGGTGACATTTGGTATTCACAGCAAACCTCTGCAGACTTCCACTCAGAAATTCTATTCTTGTTACTGCAGGCATTTTACTTACTTCCCAGTTTCTCTCTTGCTGACTTGTTTAATTTTTCCTACCAATTGACTATGAAGGATTTTGTGCCCATGTGACCACAGTTTTTTTGTCATTCTTTCAATTCTTTCTGCTTTTATACACATATGGTCTGATCTTACATTTCAACTCAGTTTGTCCCTTGTAATGATTTGGTTGACAATATTTTGAAGCAAAAATAACGAGTATATATTTTGTTGATATTAACCAATTTAGACCTAAATGCAGGTTATTCTTTGACCTGACCCTTGCCATATTTTAGTTGTTTAAGGTTTTTTTAAAACTGGATTTCCTCCAGATTTAGAGACACCTGACAGAGGAAGCATAAACCATGTTTAAGACGCAGGTCTTAGCAGCATGATCTCTGAAATTAAAGGGCACCAGACCCTCGGCTACAGGCCACACAATCCTCTACTGATTACAGTGAGAGCTTGTTTTTATTGGCTGTTGCCAATCATTGTCTCATATGTGTAGCACTCCATTAGTTGTTCTTTATCACCACCTTTCATTAACATTTGAATGGGCAGATTTTCTAAGGACTGCCATAATAGGGGTAGAGCTCAAAGTCCTGTCAACAGACCTTCTTTTTGTGTTTTTAAAATGATGCTGAGCCGGTGGAGGTATATGCATATGGTCAGAATTAATGATGGACAGATATTAGTTTTTCTAAACCAGATTCTGGTTTTATAAAAATCAGGACAACTGGTTACTGATATTCCAGAATATATTCTTGTTATATATATATTTTGTTTTATTTCAGCCATTCTTTGGTCATAAAGTAAACACACCCATCAATGTGTGTAAAGATCTGGCTCCAAAGGAGAGATACCTCCCAGTTCAGATGATAATGTCAGACCTTCGTGCTCGGAGATTTTCTGCTGTCTGCAGCACATAAAAAATGTTGCCTCGTTGATCCTTTTTTGTGGTCTGCTGGGATATTATTGGGTGAAATATTTTAATTATAGACTTCACAAATGTTAAACATTGGCTTAATATGTCAGCAAGCTAATATACTGACCTTCCTTTTGTCAGAGTAACCTAAAGAATGTGTAAAAAATAGCTTTAGAAATGTATGTAATTTTAAAGGGAATTACAACTGTGAATATTCTAATTTCTTGCCATTCTATATGGGCCATGGCTATTGGTCATTTACTCCATTTCTCATCACTTCTTTTGAGGCCAGCCAGCATTTATACTGGCACTTTATTTAGACATAAAAATAAATTATGATTAAATATCAATTTTGAAATTGACAAAAAATAGTATTATTTTATCATGAAGATTGTGAATGTAAAACAATGAATTCCTGTTTCCAGCCAAGGGGAGGGCTTTTAGTGCAAAATTCCCAGAGTTGCGACAAAACAGGACTACAAGAAGCGGTCCTTATCCCAGTTAGCTGGCAGAGCTGAGATCCCAAGCAGAAATAACAAGACTATTTCTTGCAGCATATTCCAAAAAAGGTGGATGAATATTGTTTAATATTCCAATGGGATCAAAGGCCTTTGCCGAAACCAGAAAAAAAATGTTCATCTAGGCTAGGAAAAGGGTAAACCCGATCTCTGAAGGCAACAGAAAATCCTTCAGGACCCTCTGTGTATTCCTAAACACATCTCTCTGATTCGTTATTACAAACGTAAAACAGGACCACAAAACCATAATTTTCTGCATCTAAAGATCCAGGTTATTGTGACATGATAGGAAACAACACAAAGTAGTGCATTATTGTGACATGATAGGAAACTACGGCTTTGACGTTTTTATCTGACAAGTACTTTGTAGAACCACTTTTGTTCAGTCAGATTTATCAGAGATATAACCAGAAATATATTACACATGCCAAATTTCTGTGTTAGATTTATCACTGGACTTGTACTGGGTCATTGTCATACATGTATATGCTTTGATCTAAAACATTCTGTTGTAGCTCAGTCTATGCTTAGGGTCACTGTCCTGCTGGAAGGTGAACCTCTGAATCAGTCTTAAGTTTTCTACACTCTCTAAAACCAGTTTCACACTGTGATTATCAGCTGTCACAAAATCTTTCATTGTGGATGAATTGTACTACAACAAATATCCAGTAGTGTCAGAAATACTGAGGGAAAATCATGCAGTGTGACTGCTGCTGTGGCAGATGACTGATTTTTGTCGTTTTTTCCAGCCATGAGCTCATCCATCTGTCTCCACTCCCTCATTCTTTTCTTCTTTTTTTTGAGTATGGCTCTAATAATATGTGCATTAGAACAAAATATTTGCTGTCCAGTTATTGCTGGACCGATGTCTGCTGGACAATTCAAACATGATTTAGTAATGAATCATTCTGCAGTGTAACAGGAGTTATTGCTAGAATTGTTAATATTCAGCTTGTATAGTATGTACCGGGTTCAAAGGTTTTCTTTCAAGATTGTCCCGTATTTGCTCCATTCAGGTTCCCATTTATTCTGAACAGTTTCTCTGTCTGGATAAACAAAAGCCTCCCCTCATAATAATGCTGCCAGCACTATGTTTTACTGTTGGAATGCTGTGTTAGCATGGTGTGCTTTGTTTTTTTGTTTTTTATTTTGCAGTGATTTTGTATGTAGGCTAAAAAGTAAAATTCTTGGATCATCTAACCAGAGCAGGTTCTTCCACATGTTCACTGTGTCCCATATGTGGCTTGTGGCAAAGTGCAAACAGGACCTGTTATGGCTTCCTTTCAACAATACTCATATATACAGGCCTCGTTTTTGGAGTGCATAAGAAATAATCCTGTCAGCGGACTCTCTGCCTTGACTTGTGGATCTCTGCATCTTCTCCAGCGAAACCATAGGGCTCTTGGCTGCTTCTCTAATTAATCTTCTTGGTTACGGTGCATGTGTTGGTATATTTGCAGCTGGTTAATTCTCTTTCCATTTCCAGAACATTGATTGATCAGAGCTCTGTGAGATATTTAAAACTTGGGATGTTGTTGTAGAACCTAATAGTGCTTTAAACCTTTCCAGAACCTTCTCCCTGACCTGTCTGCTGTTTCTCATGGTCTCCGTGAGGCTGTTTGCTCACAAATGTTCTCTAAGAAACCTCTAAGGCCTTCACAGAACAGCTGCATTTGTACTTTATATGAATTCTGAAGGCAATGGCTGGCCCTGGATTGTATTTAGGGACAGAAGAATAAACGGGGCTTAGTATATATGCACATCACACTTTTGTTTTTGTAAAAAATGCCGAAAATCATTTATCAACCACCTTGTGTTTACCTGTCACATAAAACTCCAGTAAAATATATTCATGTTTTCTTGGTTGTACCAAAACATTTACACAGTCTGCAACTTTCTTTGTGACAAATTTTAAATGCATCAAAGGGGCATGAATACTTTAGCAAGGCATTGTATATTTTTTCTCAGTTTCTGTCCTGAACCTTGTCTAAAACAGTACAGCTGTGACTGGAAGAGTAACTTCTATGTTAAACATCACACATTTGAATGGCTGGGCTTTTTTTCATATCTTCTATGTTTAACGGAGATCAATTAACAAACGATGTTGCTTTTTATCATTAAACTGGTTTATTTTACCTGCAGTTTGTCTGAACTGAGAGCAGCAACGAAAGGCTGACGTTTTGGAAAAGCTGCATCTTATATACACACGGATGGGCAGGAATGATAGTGGGTGCCGTAGGATAACTTTATCTCAGCATGGCGGTGAGTTGCAAGAGAGTGAAATGCCTGGGGAGAGGAGGATTATGGATTGAAAGAGGGGTGTGATGTTGAAACTGCACACTAAGAGAGAAGACACCTGAGCCAGATAGAAAAATCACACACGTACAAAAGCTGCTTTACTTCTTGTATTAACAAATACGTACAAATATACCTCTTACTATGAGACACATGCATAATTAAATACACAAGCTCTCTCTCAGAACCCTCTTCGATCCAGGTCCCCACTGGGTCTGTATCTCTTTTAAGCAGAGCAGAGAAGAGCGCTGTGTTGACCCACTCTTTTGTCTCTGTTTTCTCTGTTTTGCTTCATCTTTTCTTCATTCTTATCCACCGGCTTTTGTCTGACTAAATGTTGTTCCATTTGCAAACCAGTTACCATAGCAAAACACAGCTACACAGAGCACAAGCAGCGTGATTACACATCTCGTCTTTGTTCTCAACTCAAACATCACTTTCGGTGCACTATGAACTGTGTGTTACAGAAAATAAACCGAAAAACAGCAACAATTAAAAGATGATTCCTCGCTTGTGGAGGGCATTTTGTGCAGGCTGTGTTAGTATGATGCAGGAGAAGGAGAGATACCCTGCAGTAAGAATGTCAGACCCTTCTTTTACCCTTCTGTCGCAGTCATGTAGATCCCTGAACCTCATAATGTGTCAACTGTGCAGTGATGATAGTTTCACACTAGGTTACAACATTTGTATTTATTTTAACTAAGAATGGTTACTTCTTCACTGGACAATGATTGGATATTGGGGTTATCTAATTTCTTGTGGATAAACACCTTTATGAAGGTCTCAAGGAGATCTTGGAGCACTTGAGAACTTTGAAACTCCAACACTACACTTTAAATCTAAATCAGGACAACCTGTAAATATTAAGATACCAGCTAGCCAAACTAGTCCTCTGAAGCCTCCATTCTGAAGCTGCACTTACATCCATGCTGTGCATCAATCACAGCAAGTTCCACTTATCTGGAGCGGCTCACTGTCTCATTGGGATCAACTAAACTTGCATAGATTTACTGTATTTACAGCTGCAAATGCATTTGAATAATAATGAGTGTATTTAATAAATGTCCACATCTCAAAGAAGGCTGCTGGGAAAATGGGTCAGAATTTGAGTGGCCCACAATGATCATAACTATGGTAACTGGTGTAACCAAGATAAATATATAAATAAAAAGCTATGCAAGCAATTTTATAAGATGCTTATGTCTTATAACATCATAACATTGCATTTCCCTTACTGCTGATAAGTCATTGGTTGATAGGTACCAAGCATAAGATCCTGTATATTGTTATATATAATTATAATCTCTTTTTACATTTTATGTATTTTAGATGAAACTACAAACTCTAAAAGTGTCAGATAATGTCAAATATTTCATATTGAAATGTTAGTGTTGCAAACTTGCTCAAACCACTATTATTACCACTAAGATTATTTAATTAGCCTTTAAATTAAGAGGAACATATTTGTATAAACCAATAATAAAAGAGGAATTAATGCTGAGGAAATAAAAATTTGCTTTTGTTTTATGCAGCATATTAATTGCATGTTTTGAAATTTTTGATGTTTTCATTAGAGTTCAACAGATAAGTTATTTTTTTATAGCTTTTAATACTATGCTAAAAATGACTGGAAGGCTGGTGATCGTCAGGTGTTCATCATGTTTGGACCAATGTCTAAAAGTCGGCCACTGAGAAGCACCTATACAAAGAAAGGTTGAGTAGGGAGGTGAAATGCAGTCTAGATATAAGTGAAACGCAAACTGGAATCTTTTTGAGAGTTGGCCTTGACACAAAAAGGTCAGTGGAGCTTTTCCTCTTCCTGGGTCTGTTTTCTAATTCTCTGTGTGATCACATGCTGAGACGCCATCTTCTTTCTTTCATTTCTCCCTCTCTTTCACACACACACTGTTCTTTTAATCAAAGAATTGCTCCCAGTAGTGTCTCAAATTCTAAGGCTGGTCGAAAAGCGATTTAAATCACATCAGTGTGTTCAAGACATGGCCTTTTCGGAAGGACCCGAAGGACGCAGCAGTCACAATGCTCCGTCAATGTCAATTTTCGCTTCTCAACGTCATATGTCAAACAGAATCGAAGGACACACACAGTTATTCACATACCAGCACTCACGGTTTGTTCAGTCAGAAAGAAATCTAAAATTTTTTGCATGCTTTTACACAAAGGACTTGCTCTTGCATAATCACAAATAGTGAAGGTAGTACAGCCACATTATAACACCACTCAGATACAGCAAACAGGTCTGTGTGCAAAGCCCACAACTGTTAGCAACATGTCATCTTACTGCCAGTCCTTCCACAATCCTGAACCATCTGAGGCACCACTAGAGAATTTAACCCAGAATTGCTCTGAGGTTTGCCAACTCAAAGAAAAGAAAATCTGTTCAAAATGTCTACAAATGCTTTTTCTTGCAAAAGCTGACAGCCAGTCTCTGAACTCTTTGAGATTCTTAGAAACAATATTCAAACTTGGCATTCTGAGATACTGCTAAAATTAGGCCCATGTGCCTTGTTAAAGATACAACTGCATGAAAGCCACTGAATGTGAAAAAGAAAAGACCGAGTAGAATAACTGTTTTACTGGTTGTTGTCATCATAAAATGCAAAATAGTGGCAAACAATAAAACAACTGTTTTAGTTATATCTCTACAAATTACAGCAAAAGTCATCTATCAAGATTTTACAAGCAGGGAAATAAACCAATATGCTACAGCTAAGCAAAAATAATACTTTAACAAGAAAACAGAATGGAATACTAGAATCCTCTAGGTTGAACTACATATGTTTCCTCCAAACAGACTAATTAGTGTTGTTTTTACTGACTACAACATAAGTATTGCATCCCTCATTCAGCTTCTAATATTACTGTAACCTTTTAGCAGAGCCTAATTGCCTAAGGACATCTTGTGAGCATCTATCAGATGCCAGGGACTTTCCAAAAACATCAGCACCTTCGTCCCTTCCTGTAAGATTGCTGATATGTAGGCACAGAAATTGAATAATTGTAACCTGATAAGCATGCCATATATATCTTCTTATACTCATGGAAAATGCATGCTGTTAGGCACTAATCATGAAGAAAGGTCTCAGCAACTGCACTAAATCTCAAGAAATAAAATAAAAAGTTGACTAAAGTTGCAGCTAACAGAGAATACATTGTACTTACAGAACTGTAAGTAGGACTTCAGGCCAAAGTCAAATGTTTCTTCATATTATGATTGGTAACTGGGTCGTGCTCCCAGTTTTTGGTTGGTGCCACCATAGCAAGAGAGCAACCTAATAAGCTTGAGTCCATGGGAGAAGCTAAATTTATTCAGTTTCTGTTCCAGGCTGAGATGGTTTAGAAAGCTGCCACAGTAGGAGATTTTCAAGCAGCCCCCTCCTGCGCTACTTCAAATACTGCAACCGTCAAATGGCTTGGCTTGGGATTCATTATATCACACAGGAGGATAGACCTCTATTCCTCATCGATATTCAAGTCAATTTAATCCAATTTTTCCACTGTCCTAATTCTTGTAGGCCCTTAATGATGGGCTACTGCTCCTGGTTAGAGAACAAAAAAGGTCTGGAGGTAAAACAAAACTGTCTTTTTTGGAATTTTGAGCTTGCAAAATTCAATAAAGAAAAGTCATTACTTGCCTGAAATGTATTTATCGATTTATTTACCTTTCTGATATGCATACTTTATTAGCAAAAAAATAACACATGTATTTGTATTATTTGTGTGTCTGCTGCAGGATATAGTACAGCAGGAATACATCTAAGCTTACTCCATGTAGAAATCAAAAGCAAAATAGGATGAAGACAACAAGCTTTAGACAGAATAACTTTAAAGAAAGATTTGAATTTACAAAAACACATACAATAAACCAAATGCAGTAATATGAAAACTATGAGGAATAAAAGAGTTCCACATAAATATCATATTGCAGAGCATTATGTAGGGGACGGTGTTAATGGCGTTGTGAACTTGTAGTTGGGAATGCTTTGTCCAAGAATCTCAAAGGCCCATTGCACCATTAACAAGTTTCTTTGTTTTTTTGAGTTGGACAATTTTCCTGTTTGGTTTTAATGTTAATATTCTGTTTGCTCTTATCTGAGCTGTGACTGAAAGCCGGGGTCAAACCTATTGTGTCTGGATCACTTGCTTAAGTGAAATGTAGACTGCGGGGCACTGCAACCTCACAGTTTCTGTTGACCCGGTACACGTCAGATTTCCACAACAATTTGGGAGCAAGTTTGCTGGATAGGAAACTGAGATCAAGAAATGGCCAACAATTGTTTTGCACGGGGTGGGGTAAAGAAAATCACCTCTACTTTTCGGCTCAGCTCTCTCTTCACCACAATGGACCAGCACAGTGCCCCCATTACTGCGGCAGCCGCACCGATCCGTCTGTCGATCTCCCGCTCCATTCTTCCCTCACTCGTGAACAAGACCCCGAGATACTTAAACTCCTCCACTTGAGGCAGGAACTCCCCACCAACCTGAAGAGGACAGGCCACCCTTTTCCGTTCGAGTACCATGGCCTCGGACTTGGAGGAGCTGATCTTCATCCCAGCCGCTTCACACTCGGCGGCGAACAGCCCCAGTGCATGCTGTAGGTCTTGGCTAGAGGGGGCCAGCAGGACCACGTCATCTGCAAAAAGAACAGACGAAATCCTCTGGTCCCCAAACCAGACCCCCTCTGGCCCTTGGCTGCGCCTAGAAATCCTGTCCATAAATGTTATGAACAGGACCGGTGACAAAGGGCAGCCCTGCTAGAGTCCAACATGCACTGGGAACAGGTCCGACTTAGTGCCGGCAATGCGGACCAAACTCCTGCTCCGCTCGTACAGAGTCCGGATAGCCCCTAGTAAAGGGCCCCCGATTCCATACTCCTGGAGTACCCCCCACAGGGCATCACGAGGGACACAGTCGAATGCCTTCTCCAGGTCCAAAAAACACATGTGTACCGGTTGGGTAAACTCCCATGAACCCTCGAGCACCCTGTAGGGTGTAGAGCTGGTCCAGTGTTCCACGGCCGGGACGAAAACAACACTGCTCCTCCTGAAGCCGGGGTTCGACTATCGGCCGGACTCTCCTCTCCAATACCCTGGCGTAGCCCTTACCAGGGAGGCTGAGGAGGACATGAACAGTCAGGATAAAATGTTCACTTTCTGCATTATACAATCATGTGAAAAATTAGGACCCCCTATAAACATCAGTTTGTTTTTCTTTTTCTTATAGATATTTCAAATCAATTTAAAAAATACAGAAAATCAAGGTAATATAAATAAACAAGACTAAACATATATTTTAAAACGTTCTGTAAAATTTCATTAAAATTAAAGATAAGAAAAAATAATAGGAAACCTCCGTTTATTCCTACTTAAAAGGACTAAAATTCCACAAATGCTTATTACATGAGCTGCATAATTAGAACACCATTAGAACATCGTTCCTCAGCATTCTGAAAGAGGTTTGCCCTAACATTTAGTGTATGTCCCCCTGACTGTTGAAGTGATGGTGAACACTACTGTGAGATCTAAAGCGCTGTCTGAAGCCTTTAGAAAATTGTAGCAGCTTATGATTTTTCTAAAGGATTTAAAGAGGTCTCAAAAGAATTTGAAATCTTTCATTTCATTATACGGAAAATAATCTACAAGTGGAGAACATTCCCAGTTCTGACTATCTCAGCAGGTTTTAACCATAAATATACCACAAGTTGCTATAAGAAGTACTACAGATACACTAAATGTTATCACTGTACTTACAGCACACTCCTGTTACTGTTGGAACTGCGTGCATTTATAGCCAAAAGGACAGTGCACAAGTTTAACTCTTTATTGAGGTGTGCCAGGCAGAAACCTATGCTCTAAGAAATACATCAAAAGCCAGAATAAATTTGGCCAGAGAGAATGTAGACAGAGACCAGAACATCGGGAATAATGTTCCTTGGAGAGATGAGTCTAAACTTTGGGTACCATAACAGAGGACATCTTTGGCACAAACGAAATTACAGTATTTCGGGAAAAAAGAAACTCAACCAAGTGTGACCACAGATTTAGAAATGTTTAACATGAATTCTGCCATGTATCTTTATCATGTATCTTCTTTTAGATTTGAAGAGAAACAGGAATAAGTCAAAAACTATTTCCGTCATGGGAGAAGAGGTGGATGTGGTGGAGGAGTATAAATACCTCGGTGTTCACCTGGACAACAGACTAGAGTGGAGATGCAACTGTGAAGCCATCTATAAGAAGGGACAGAGCAGACTGTACTTCTTGAGGAAGCTTAGGTCATTCGGTGTTTGCAGCAAAATGCTGCATATCTTCTATAAGTCTGTTGTGGAGAGTGTGATCTCTTCTGCCATCATCTGCTGGGGTAGCAGCATCAGAACCAGGGACTTAAAAAAGCTCAACAAGCTGATAAAGAAGGCTGGTTCTGTTCTGGGGACTCCTCTGGAATCTCTGGAGATCATTGTGCAAAGAAGAATTCTTCATAAAATGAAGAACATTATGGAGAACCCTAAACATCCTCTTCATGAGACTGTCCTACAACAACAGAGTGTCTTCAGTCAGAGGCTTCTTCAGATGTGCTGTAAGACAGAGCGCTACAGGAGATCCTTTCTGCCCACAGCAATCAGTATTTACAAATTACACAGGACAGACTAGAGCAGGATTGAAAAAGAATTAAACTGATTAGGGCAAGAATTTTCACACAATAATAAAGACTGTTTACTCAGCTTTGATTGGACATGGAGTCAGATGAGTCAGTCTCTGCATATGGAATTTTGTGTCTTAAAATGAATGTGGTGTGGTTGAGAAAACAGAGACAAACAAAACAATGATTTTGAACAAAACTGTAAAGTTCATAATGAGCTCTTAAGCATCTAAAATGTGCTCTATCAGGGGTTGTTAGCCTTCCTCTGGAACCTCCTCTGGAACACTTATAAAACCTCTGTCTGCTGGAGGTAACATGTCAAATACTGATAACTACATCACAAAAAATCATTTAAAAAAGTCTAAACTGTCCCTTTGAGAACCCAGCCCAAAGTGAACTTTTCAACTTGGTGACCCTACTTTTCTACAGTGGATGCATTAATGCTCCTAGGCATATGATACATTAACAACCACTGAAAACTGATACCATTAACCCTGATATGACTCAGTACATATGCTATTAATTACAGAGAGGATCTAGCAGAAACTTAATGATTAAATTATTTCAGTCCATCAAACACCATTTAGAGATGTATACATTTGTCTGATTTCAATTATTTTTGGAGATGTTTTATATTTAATTCTTGATAAAATTATTCATAGTTTATGGAAGTCATGTATTGTGCCTGAAGGTAAGTGTAATCAAACAACGATTGTCACACATGGACCATCTTTGACTTTGACTGATCAAAGGTTCTGCCATTGAATTTTAGTCTGTACTTTCATTTTGCAGATACCACAATAAATACCCATGTTACATTTTTTGTTGGTATTAATTACTTCTAAAATGCATGTCTCCAGTCTTAACCGCATAAGATTCTTTTCATATCCTCTGATATCGGATTCATACACCTGAGCTAATATCAATGCCAACTGTACAATAAATAGCTGTGTAGGTGCCCTGTCTTACAGCACCTTACATATAATCAATATTGCTATGGTGATTTTCAGAACTGTAGTCATTAAAACTAACAGTTCGGGGTGCAAACTTGTTGAGCATTTCTGCCAGCTCTCTTTAAGTACTGAAGCCAAGTATTGTTTCTGAGTGGTGCATTGGTTTAGTTGAACAAAAATCCTAATGTCTGAATGTTGTTTTTGGTCTGGATGTTTGGAATTCTATACCTCAGTTCCTGAGCCGCAGAAACTCACATAGACTCAAGAAAGCATATTTTAGATCCCCTTAAGGCAAGTACACAGGGTTCATCTGGCATTTAACATGCACCAAATCCATCGTAAAGTGATCTGCTATTGGGAATTTGTGTGTTATGTGTGTAGGTATGCATGTACATGGATATAAGGGAAGCAGCCCTGACATAGCACCTTTCCTGAGGGGTTTCAAATGTATTTTATAGTTGCATGTGTATCAGCTTTTCTGTGAGTGGAAGATTCCTTTAAGGCACCTGAGCACTTAGGCTTGACACTGTGTACTGTTTCAGAACGTGTTCTCTTTCAGCAAACAGTGTTTCTACCTCAAATTCTTCCTCCTTGAAATAAACTTTTGGCCTAACTTCTGCTAAACTGTGATCCAGCAGGCAGTGATCCAGTCTGTTTTATACAGAAATTACTGTGTGTGTTTTCTGGAAGTAGTCACAGAGGCCTGCCATTCAGTTTGAGAGTTTAGGAAGATATTTAATAATGGGAACAATGTTAGATATATAACTTACTCACATAGGCAAATGCAATAAAGGGTCTGTTGTTGCTGATCTGCAATCATAGTGCGTTAAAATTGCTGGCATCCCCAGAAAAGAAGGGCATGTGAAAAACTTAAAACATACTGGCCAGACGATCAAGAACCAGTCAAACGCATGTAGCATAAAGTTCACCATTTATGAACCAAAATGTCACAGTTTTTCAATTTGTTTTGTTAGTTTGCTGTAAACCATTATTTAACTGGATAAAATATACCCTACAAAATATTACAACAAAGTAATATTTGCATTCCACTTACATGACTCAGAGACAACAAAGTAGGATTTAATCTACATATTCCTGATTAGTACAGCTAATGTGCTTAAAGAACTATCAGTATTTTTTATTGGTTGGAGAAAAGTCCGAAAGCCTTATGTTGAGAACATCAATAGGTTCCTGGGTAATTCTGCAATGTAAAAGAGATGGAACCTGTAATGAAGAAAACCAAGGCTCACTGGAATGGTCAGTTTTAATTTTTAGACCAGCTACTATATATCCTGCTGGGACAAGTAAAACAATCATCTGCCATGGCTACAAAGAATAATCAGCAAGCATATAGAGTGACGATGAGTTCAGTTGAACTCATTAGATCCAACATGGGTGTACATGGGACATGATCCAAGGTACATTTTTAATTCCAACATGAAGTTCCGCTTTGGCAAATCAGTTCTTTACAAATCACAAGACTACGTCATCCACTCTGTTCATGCACTTCAATGAGTTTAATGTATATAACAGTTCATGTTTATATCAACATTGTGAGCTGTGCTTACATGTAAGTTAGTCACAAAGATATAATGTAGTATTTCCTGCGCTTGTCAGCAGGGCTAGGATCTGTTATTGCAGTAACATAATATCACAATGAAACATTTAGGAAAATCCAACCTTTAATTTTAGTGCATTTATTTAAAATAGATTTTTAACAAAATCACCAGTTACATTTCTAGCACAATTCTGATAGAATTAAAGTAACTGTGCCATTCTAGACACTTTCTAAAGTTAAACAGAGTTTCCAGGAACTTTTGCAAAGTTAATCAACGACTTTCTTTGTCTCTGGGGTATAAACATGACATGACACAGAGGTTCATTCTTTTAGCCCCTTTTTCACTAGGGTGGTTTGAAGACCAATATTTATCTTGCCACTATGCAAAGTAAAAGCTCATTGTTAGAGAACTACAGCAAAAATTGGGCTCTTATTCTGACAGAGTTTCCATAGCAACCATTACATGCTATCTACTTTCCAAGCAGTTGTAAGGGAGGCATGTTAGGAAAGTGTGAAAGCTTTTTTAATGAAATAAGGCTGTATATGTGGAAAAGCACTTTATGCCCACTGTTAAGTATGGTGGAGGATCTGTGATGTTATGGGGCTGTGTCCCTGGGAATCTTGTTAGACAAAAAACGTTTTTGTCTCTTCAAAAGAAATAAAAATTGGTCATTGTTGTGTTTTTCAGGAGGATAATTTTCCAAAATATAAAGCCATGCCAAAACATCCTATAAGCTTGAGCTGAAAGGAAGAGAGAACCCAGGACTCTGGATGAATTTTAGACGTTGTGCAAAGAGAAACGGTCAATGATTTATCTGTTCATATGCACCAACCTTATGAAATGTTAGAGGAGAAAAATATGTGCTGTTCTATTGACAAGATTGTGCTACAAAGTAACAGTACAAGAACCAGCAGCTGCAGAAATGATTTTGAATAAAATAATCATTAATTACCATGGGATTTTTTTCCTCCTGAATAAATTAACCCAAAAACAGAATGGATTTCCTAAATGTTTTAGTGTGATATCATGTAAATGAACTAAACTAGAAAGTAAAAAAATATTTTACCAAGTTTGTTTGCATTTGCAGTGATAAAAAGAGCAACTGTGCTGCAGAGGAATGCCATGAGTGTATTTGTGTGTGTGTGTGTGTGTGTGTGTGTGTGTGTGTGTGTGTTTGTTGGTTTGATTTTCCAAGAGTTTGAGTGACTAAAACAGTGGTTCCATAAAGCAGGTAAGTGGACTCTTACAAATATTTTATACTTTTACAAACAGGTTTGTCTTCGTAGCAAGCATTGTTAATTAAAGTACTTAATCCTAGGTCTTATTTTTTTTCACACACACATACACACATACACAAGGAATCCTAGAGAGAGGTTTTGCTTGAATACACACCTGTCCTTGTGCTCTATGCTACACAACACCGCATCTAACCACAGGCCATGCCATGAGTGCCTTTGTCTTTGTGTGTGTGTGTGTGTCAAAGTGTCTCTTGAGTATTCATACACAGACAGCTCCTCTCTGGCCAAAAGTCCTGACAATAGCCTTCTCCTCTGTCTGTCCTTCGGTTTTTTTTTTTTTTGTTGCTGTTTTATTATGCTGTTTTCAGTTTTTCATTCACACTTTCTTGATAGCTTGCCCCGATTTTTTCCCCATATTTTCTTATTTTAACTCTTTTATTGTTCTCAGCTCTAAGTTTTCTTTCTTTTGACCCAAAGGACGAATAAATTTGCATGATTTTTGTTAGAGAATATCCCTAGATGAAAAGTGTCATTGTGTCAGCAAGACTGTCTGTGGTGTGTCAGTGGGTGCCTCAGTGTTTGCATGGGCAAACGTGTGTGCATGGATAAGGGAATGTGAGTCTACGATGTATCGTCTTCATGCTGTCTCTCCTACTCTACTCCATATGTGTATGTACATATATATATATATATATAAATATATACATATAAATAAAACCCATTCAATAAATTTGAATATTGTTGAAAGGTTAATTTATTAAAATAACATAGCTCACTAAGTGAAACACATTATATAGATTAATTGCACACAAAATTATTTTTTCAAGCCTATGTTTATGACATTTAATACAGAAATATGGGCTTTTTGAAAGAAAAGTTTTATAAATCCTTAAAGGTTGTTATTTTCAAAAAATACACTGATCTGACAAACAATCCTCATTGGAACACATATTCTTATTTACTGAATATGTCAATATATAGATATATATATATATATATACACACAAACATATATATATATATATATATATACATACATACTCGTACTCGTCGTCTTCCACTTTATCCTGGACCGGGGGTCAGCAGACTCAGTAGAGATGCCCAGACGTCCCTCTCTTTGGCAGTCATTTCTGCCAAAGGATTCCCGACCAAGTATTGAGTGCATAACTGTACATGATTATTTAAAGGTTGACGTTTTTTGTATTAAAAACACTTTTCTTTTATTGGTGGGATGAAATATGCTAATTTTGTGAGATAGGAAGTTTGGGTTGTCATGAGCTGTATGCCACAATCATCCGTATTAAGACAATAAAAGACCTGAAATATTTCAGTTAGTGTGCAATGAATCTAAAATATATGAATGTTAAATTTTCATCATTACATTATGGAAAATAATGAACTTTATCACAATATGCTAATATTTTGAGAAGGACCTGTAGTGTATAATGTAGGACATTCAAAACAACTCCCAATATGCCCAGGTATAGCCATCTAAGCAAGTTCATCTTGAGAGTAGACAAAAAAATGATATAAAAAATCTAATTTAAAGTTATCAGTAGTCCTAAAGCGGGCTCTTGCTACTGTTGATATAAAATGCATATTTGTACAATCAGAAGGATCCTGCACAATTTTAACTTTCATGGAAATTTTGCAATGAGAAAATATTTGCTTTCTAGGAAAAAAACACCAAACTTCACAGCAAACATTTGGAATGCTTTTTACCATTCCAGAGTCCTGTTTCTGGAGCAGATTACTCCAGGTTTGCTTGCAGTGTGAATATGTGTCATTCCCAGTGTATCATATGATGTAAGGTATGAACAGTGCATTTGAGTAGAAGACAGAAGACAGAAGAAAAACATAGTAAGAGCACAAATCTGAAGACAAAAGAGTTTCAAAATCTCCCTTGGGGTTACCTGGATTAGTGAAGAGGTCCAGACATATAATTTGAACAACAAAGTTGCAACTCAATTCAATTCAATTCAAAGATACTTTATTGATCCCCGAGGGGAAATTAGAATTCCAGTACAACCCATCCAAACATACATCATGACACAAGACAAGGGGGGGACGGGTCACCGAGGCTTTGCTGCCCACTCACAGGCGCTGCCCTGAAACCCTAATGAGACAGATTTTTTTTTTGTGCTTTTTTCCATTCGATCAGCGGAATACAGCCCCCGAAACAATCTACAACAATCATGCAACTGCATGACGTTGCTTGGTCCTGTCTAAAAATATATGTGTGAAAGCATGCCGCAACAACAGAAGGGGTGAATTTTCTCACTTTTGCCAATACCTGAACGGGACCAGCAGTGTGGATCCACCTTGAAGTTTGCCAGCTAATGGTGACAAGGGCAGTGCAATGTTTTTGGGACAAAGTAATCTATAATGTAATTATTTTGACATTATATCTGAGGACAGGACATGTTTGGTATAAACCAAATGCTGGATTCTAGGAAAATAACCTCATAGGAACTGTAAAGCACAGAGGTGGAAGATTATGGATTGGAGTTGCCTTGGTACAGCAGAACCTGGCCAGCTCAAAATCCTAGAAATCAGAGTGGCTTGACACAATGTGAGATCATCTTTAAACTAAATTCAAGTCGAAGCAGAATTGGACCCTGTAACACAGAAAATGACCTAAAACATACCAGGAAATCCACCAAGGATCGACTAACAAAAGAGAAATAGAAACTCCTGGGCAGAGTCAAGGCCCAGATCAAGATAACAAGTTGCTGTAGGATGACATTAAATTGGATTCACATTCAAGAACTTATATCTCACAACTAAAACTGAGGAGTGGGGCAAATCTTCCTCAGCACAATGTTAAAGAGATTAATTGATAACTATAAGAAGCGTAAAACTATTATTATATAAGGTGTCCTAATGTTTTGCTCACCTAGAAGATGCATTTTTAATATTAATATATTGTGCTAAAAGATTAGAATAATGTTTACTTTTGCTATACAAAATAATTTAACAAAATCATATTCAATTATAGAGATATCAGAATATCTTTCAAAAGAACTGAATATTTAATGGGGTGTACATATGTTTTTTCATATATCATGTGCATGCATACCAGCAAAGTATGTTGTAATTATGATTAGTTAATGCTGTCCCAGCAATCCTATTCCCTTTTTTTCTTGTTCCATATAACTTAATGTGGACAAGCAAAACAAATAAAACTTGGTTATGTACTCAAGTCTGTTTATAGCTCAGACTTCTTAGAAAAACATGTAATTTTTGTCAATAGTAAGAACTACCCTTACATTTACACAAATGTTATGTCAATAATTAAAGAAAGGCATCCTTTGGATTTGCTTTGGCTTCAGAGATAAATTCAGCACTGCTGCAGTTGCTTTGGAGGTTGGTGATTTGTCCAATTGTCTGTCTGTCTGTCTGTCTATCTGTCTGTCTATCTATCTATCTATCTATCTATCTAGCTATCTATCTATCTATCTATCTATCTATCTATCTATCTATCTATCTATCTATCTGTCTGTCTGTCTGTCTGTCTGTCTGTCTGTCTGTCTGTCTGTCTGTCTGTCTGTCTGTCTGTCTGTCTGTCTGTCTGTCTGTCTGTCTGTCTGTCTGTCTGTCTGTCTGTCTGTCTATCTATCTATCTATCTATCTATCTATCTATCTATCTATCTATCTATCTATCTATCTATCTATAATGAAAATATCTTACAGGATTTCTGTCACAGTTTAAAGAAGGTGTGCTGTAACGACTCCTTTAATGCATATATTACTTATGGCTAATTCTTGTTACAGGTGTAAGAGAATTTGTGGAAAGAATAGCTTGATGTTTTTAATAAAATTTTACCTAAGCAGTTGGCTAAGCTATTTATTTTTAAAACTAAATGTGTCCATTTAACTAGAGTAGTGTGACAGCAAGGAAACGTGTAAGTTAGTTAGAGATTTACATAGGTTATGGATAGTTTATTCTGCCAGATCTTCATAATATACAGTAAAATCAGTTTGAGGCTGCAGAGAAGAACAGAACTTGTTCGTGAGTGGGGGTGGATTAGTGTGACAGCATTGCCGTGATTTGGACACTGTACTGTTCTATCATGGTGCAGAGACAGCTGAGCCAAAAGGTGAACCTTTCCTTTTTTACCAGGCGATGCATGTTCCAACCCCCACCTGTCATGAGCTGCGGGTAATGACCGAAAAAATGAGATCGCAAATACAGGCAGTTGAAATGAGCTTTCTCTGTAAAGTGCCAGACTCACCCATGGTGTAAGGGTGAGGAGTTGGTGTGATCATCTTAAGGATGCCTTCTAGACACCTTAGTATGGTGGTGTTTCATATCTGACCCACTGGAAGAGGCTTTTGAACACACTCAGGACTCCCTTGAGATTAGAAGTTAGACTGGCTAGGCACGACATGGATGGTCCCCAAATGAGGAGCTGGGGACCTCTACCTTATAGATGGATGTCTGGATGGATGGAACAGAGGGGTTCCCTCTTCTCTGATCCCCATCCAGTGTTCCCACTAATCACTCTGTTGGTCAGGGACCATATAATCAGAAATGTCTGATTTTTCTGTGTAATTATAGCTAGGTGAAGCTAATATCCCTAATATTCTGGAAAATCTTCCAGGTTTTCTCCGCTATGTTGCAAACTCAGGTAAAAGAGTGATCATTTATATGGGATCAAATGAATCAACAAGGTGTCAAGTTACCCTCAAACTCAGGAAATCTTGGTCTTCTTGACAAATGTGGGGTTTTTGACCCTCTTGTGTTTGTGCCTGTGCTCATTCAATTCCAAGATACATCCAACAATGACTGGATTATCCGAGGACTTTCAGAGTTGACAGGTGACCATGTTGTGTCTAAATTCAGATATGCTTATAGGGTAAGGAGGAAGATGGGAACATTTTCCTCACATGCTGCTTTTTTTTGATGAACAAAATTAAACAAATACCAATTCATTTGTGAAGAAATACACGTTTTCAATTTCCATAAAGGTAAGCTCCCTGATAATATTAGGTTCCGATCTCAATTTATTTCAAATGACATGAGGGTTCTGCCTTGTAGCAGTATGCGACTCATTTATGGAGGCTTTAGTCCTCGACCTAGCTGTCCCAGGAGACCTGGAGACCTCTGCTGCATGCTTTTCCTCTCTCTCCACCCCACTTCTTGTCTATCTACTTTAGAAAAAATAAACATCACTAGTGCCACATAAAATTTAGAAAAAAAATATGAGATCAGTTGTTTAAAGGCAATGGTGAAAAAGGTCAAACATTGTTTGGTAGTTGAGTACCCATCATCTTCAAGGCTTTTAGACCATTTTTTAAACAAAAATTTGTCCTGGTATTTGGCCATTTAAAAACCCTCCTTATAACCACTGATCAGGGGTGGATCTACAGGTGAGGCAACTGCCAAAATGAATACTTTTGCGCACACAGCGGTGGCTGCTTCCTTGTTACAGTAGCCTATATCCATTCCGACGCCAGCAACTGATATTATTAATGATAGGCCGGCACCGGTAACTGGCGGTCCACGCCGGTAACTGAGGGGCCAACGATGGCAAATGAGAAGGAGAGTACTCACTTGCGTAATGGCGAAGATTTGTTTATTTTCTCATACTTTTTTTATGGACTGTCCTTTATTTTACCCTTTCTGCTCAGTTTTTCATGGTAAAGTGCACTTTTTTGTTGTGAAGCATGGCAAATGCCGTTTTGATGTCCGTGGTACAAAGTGTAAACTGAGCTATACTGTTTTTATCTCTGATCAGCTATGGTAAATGGACTGAACTTATATAGCTTTTCCAGTCATACAGACCGCTCACCCAATTGCACTCACTAACGCTCACAGATTCATACACCGATACGCAGATTGATAGGCAACTTGAGGTTAAGTGCCTTGCCCAGGGGCACATCGACCTATGGCAGGAGGAAGCTGGAATCGAACCCTCAACCTTATGATTGCAAGACAACTATTCTTCCTACTGAGCCACAGTCGCCTAGACACCTATGGTGAAATATTTACCTCCATAACCTTCAGGAAAAAGAAACAATACATTTAAAGAGGTTAAGTTCAATGCAAATAAAAATACTTTATTGATCACCAAACGGAAATTAAAATTGTATGAGAAAATAAACAAATCATTGCTATTACAACAGTAATTTCAATTCTTAAATTATGACTATATTGTTATAAACAGTTGCATGTTTGGTCAAGCATAAAAATGATTTCTCATTCATGTGCAATATGAAGGTCCAGCAAGGCTCTGGCTGTGTTGTACTTGTCCTTTGTGTGAGCCCGGTCCTTTACCCTTTCAAATCTGTAATAATAAGAAGGATAAGTTATCAATAGAGAAACAAAAATAATGCAGATATTAATGCACAATATCAATAAATGGATGAAATATGGCAAATAATGCATTACACTATCAAGACTCTGAGTGATCAGCATTTTTGTTTGGTATTTAATTAATTATAATGCAATATAGTTTATTAATTCAATATTAATAATTACTATCACAAAACAGCAACTTTTTCCTATTTATATTGTTAATCAAATTACCATTACTACATAATTTGATTTCTGATTTTGATCACAGTTTGGTTCTTTTTTGAAAAATTTGAAAATCTAACCGCTAACAAAGTGATCAGAGCAAATTTGTGCCATATTTGATGACTTGTGTTTATTATGGATATTAGCCAGCCACTATTGTCGACGCAGGATGCTTAGTTGCAAAGTTTGCTCACCTTCACTTCTTCTGATTCTTGGTATGTAATGAAATCTACTCTTTACTGCTTTATCGCCTTTGTTTTTACACCCTTGAACCCACCAATACACAACCATTGTGGTTATCTTACGTGCGACCAAATGAAGAGGAAAACTCCTTCCCTACTATCACAATGGCAGCGGCGCACCCGAATGGAGGACGTGTAATATCATGTGGGACTATCTCGTGTGTTATTACAGAATTGTGCCATCGACTGTTAAAAAAGAGAAGACAAAAGGCATGCTAGTCACTAGCATACCTCTCCAATGCTAACGCAAGTGAGTACTCATCTTCTCATTTGCCAGCTCCGGCCGCTCAATTACCGGTGCCGGTCTACCATTAATCAGACCAGTAACTGGCTTCGGAATGGATAGTGCCTCCTGCAACAAGGAAGAAGCCACCGCTGGGTGCGCAGTAATCTTAATTTTGGCACTGATACCGTGCCATGCCTCCCAGCTACCCCCTTATTTTATGTTCTTAAAATACTTGTAATTACTAATCACTTGTTTGTCGATGAAAATGAAGAGAGACCAGGAGGGTCACAGGTGAAGGAGGCCACTTAAAGGGCAACAGGTGAAGAAATTAGTGAAATGAGGAAAATGATGTTGGCCTAAGTGATGAAGATGAGAAGATTTCAGAGTCAGAGAGAGAAAGAAGATAGTGCAGAGGAAACTGATGAAGATGAGAAGGAAGGCACAGAGTCAGGGAATGCACCCTATCCAGCTGGACCACCTGGTATGGATTTATTCTCGGTATAAATTTCAGTGCAGAGATAGAAGATGTTTCAATGAATAACATATCTGCACAAGTATATAGGTGTTTTATGAAGTTAGATATTCCAGGCTTTATAGATGTAGTGAATTTATGTTATAATTTTATAATAAAAGCAAATTCTGCAACGCAGAATCACAAAGAAAATTGTATCAGATCATTCTAATTGTCACTAGATATATATTTTTAGATGAATGAACTTCAATGAAGAGTTCCAGCATTGCCACCCTGCCTAGACCTTTTTGCATCTCCTTTGCCCCCGCATGTAAAATGTCTAGATCCGCCACTGGCACCGATCCTTTCTAGAAATGTCGTCATCTGTACAAAATGAAGTCAGAAAGAGAAAGAACCAGTATCCTTGCCCTATATGTTGCGATGTATAGCGACCACGGACAAACACTAAAAACAAAGAAGACATCAAGCACACTCCTAATGGTTGCTGTTGTAACTGGGGGTGCTTGGGGTCAAGGGGTGGGTTTGTGTTTGTGGCATTATCACATCTTCTCTTATTCTGTGTGCACCATCATCATGTGCGCACTATTCCTCTGAGCTTAGCATTTGTGTCATTAAGTCGATTTATGTTCTGACTCAGCGGATTTAGATCCTTCTATCTCTTAACATCCCCCCAAAATAAAAACAAAATCAAAAGCATTGTTTTGCACAACAGAGAGGAATGATTACGTAGAGATATTTGGAATGGACAGGGACTCAGTGTTAGGTGAAAAAAAAACAACTTTATATAGATAGATAGATAGATAGATAGATGTGTGTGTGTGTGTGTGTTTAAAGGAGGGAAGAGCTGCACCTGCTAAACGAATGTTGGCTCCTGCTGCTCCCTCCTCCGCTGCTGTCACCTGTCACAGTCAGAGCTCACAGTTCAAAGTCACTCCTGACCCCTTAGCCACCCTTCAACCATCTCTATCTATGAGTAGCTCTCTCGCTCGCTCACCGGTTAAGACGTCAGAATTGGACGCAGCAGGGGATCCCCAGCACACCGTTACCGAGTCATTATCAGCTTTTACCGGGAGGAGGAGAGCTCGCGCCGGCTCCCAGTTGAGTGAGAGCACCAGAACACAGGAAACTGTTGTTTCTCACTCTGAGTCCATCTCGTGCGCTAACTCTCCCCCTCTGCTTTCTGACTCTTTGCTCTTTGTGCTGCGAAAGCCCGCTTTAACCTAAGTGCAGCAAGAGCTGCGCGGCCGGCGTACTGGGAGGAAGAGTTGGGAGCAGAGGAAATAAAAAAGGAGGTTTCACCTTCTTGGTCCTGAGGAGAGGTAACATGGAAGAGCTGTCCACTCTATGTTAGTTTAATCGGCACATGCACAGAAGAACCGACCGGTTCGTCTGTCCTTCTAGCGGCACTTTGTTCACCTTCATGTTCGTCCTCATAACAGCGCGCGTCTCGCAGCTCTGGACGTCGCTTTTTGAAAACATTTTTGGCTACAGTTAAAAACATTGATGGAAGAGAGGAACGTGATCTTTTTTTCTTCTTCTTTTTTAGCTGAGAGTAAAATGTCCAGAAGCACGGTAAAAGTAACGGAAAACGCGGCGCATCGCGGAGATTTTCTTAATCTTCATGTTGGTTTTCTTTTGCTTTTTCTTCGTTAAGCCTTTGTCGAGAAAAACGGCGGCAGGCTGAAGTGGAGAGAGTTTGTTCGGGTTTGAAAGTGGAGAAGAAGAAGCGGCTGTGGTCGGAGGACTCCCGCAACAACTGGCAGGTAGGAGCGCGCAGATAAAGATGCAGCCGGGGCAAAAACATTTGACCTTAAAGGGTCTAAAATGTAATCTGGGTTTATTTATTTCAATCAAGATCATAAAAATCCCCCTTCTCAAATGTTACCCGTTACACAAAAGATCGCAGGTTCCCTTCCAAATACTTTGCTCATAGATATTGACATAGCTCCGTAGGAAAAATAAGGACATGTGACTTGGTCAACATAATTATGACCTTTTAGGTCTCACCGTGTTCCACACTGTAAGGAACAGAGAATTAGGAGCCTCCTGCAAACATTTTCTGGTTTTATAATTTTCTTCGATTAAAGTGCTCTGGAGTTTTCCCCGTTTTATTTTAATTAACTGATGTTTCAACCGTGGGCCACTTTAAATCTTTGGAATGAAAAACATGGTAGTCTTCTATCCATTGATTCAGTTTGTTCTTCTAAAATGATCACGATTGATTTTTAACACTCTTGTCACATTTGTGATCATGAAGACAAAAAAATGGAAATCAAACTAAACATAATTCATATTTCAGAATACATTTCACAGTAGGTATTGTCATTTTAAATTAAACACCAGAAAATATTAAGCAGATGCTTTTCATTCACTTTCAGGAATGGAAATTCTTGGAGGCTGTGAGTGTGAGTAAGGGTGTGTAGGTGTTGGAGGTTAAGGTGGCAAAGCACAGAAATTGTGAAACAGCATGAAAGAGTCAGTGGCTTTGCCTCTGCTGGCATGTCACATATCCCCTCGCTCTTGGGTTTACTGCCGCTCTGTTCGCACCTTACCTTCACAGGTGTAGCGGTCCATACATTCCACACTCATGGAAAATACAAAAATGTTGTACTGATTTGCTGCTTCATCTTCTCATGCCAGCAAAGTGACATTTTATCCAGCACCTCCTGATTTCAGAGGGATTTTAGTTGAAGGGATTTTATTTTCCTCAGGTGCAGCCCTCTCAGAAACGGTAGTCTTAATGCTTGAAGTTACTTAGTTTGTCAAACAGAAAGGAACCGGGAGAACTTTCAGTTTTTTACTGTGATGCAGATAATCCAAAGTTCTAATCGTTGCTGTGATTGTGTTTGATCTGCCCCATGAGTGTGAGTGATGAATTGATGAGGAAGTTCAGTTGTTTAACTCATTACCTCACACATGATGAAAAGCATTGAAATTGCTCCTGGGGCCCGCTTTTTAAGGACTAAAAATGAGATCATGTGGTTGGTGTGACATTTGCATGTGTTTTAAGTTGTGTTCATGTCTGGATGGATTTAGTGTGAAGTGGTGAAAACAAAATAGAGATTGTAAACAATGTCTAATTAAGGGCTGCTACCCATTAATTTAGTTACATTTAGATACACGTTTAGCTGATTTTACAGTTGCTTATAATGTATGTTTTATTTTTATTTTTATTTTTTAAATATAGGTAAATTGTAATGAACCACCACCTTCTTTATTTCAGCTGATTTATGTCTTTAGTTTAAGGAGCCTAAACTTAATTCTGAGCTATGCAGTATATATCAACGGTTACAAACAAAATAAAATCAGTTGACCTTGTATGCTTTTGAGAGAAAATTTCCCAGCTCCTTTTTGACCAATATTTTTCCTTCTGTCTGCCTTTTTTCTTTCTTTCTCTTCTGGCTTATGCTTTGCAAGTAGATATTTTTCTGTATCTAAGCATTTTTTGGGTTAGTTTTACTTCTACAGTCATTTTTGTAAAATCGGACTTGAAAAGTCTCCAGATCTGCCATTGCTCATGGCCATGTTTCCCCATCATATTGGCATTCGGCAAATGTCCAAGTGAACAAAAACGTCCCAGTTAAAATGACTGAAACTTGCTCTCTGCTCTTTTAATTTGAGTTAGAATAAAATAATATTTCCGAGGTTTATATGAGTAGCAAGCATCTTGTCCTGACTGAAATATAGTATTTATTGATTTTTTTTTGTTTTCTTCGTGTGTTTTTTCTTTTCCAATATACATTTAAAAGCTGTCTCAACAACAAATGATAAAAATACGTTTTTATCATTTTTTTTTTTTTTCATGCTTGGAAAAAACATTAGTAGAGTTAATAGTTTTTCTTAGATTTGTGAGATAAGGTCAGATGAGGTCGGAAAAGGTTGGACGGTAATTCATTGGATGCAGTTTGCAGTTTATGCCAACAGATGTCCTGGTATCCTTTGCACTGAACCATAAAGGTGTTTCAGTCATTCAAAGAAGAACCCAGGACCATTTCAACTCTCTCACCGTGCACATGCAAGCATAGCGCCATTCACACAATAGTTCAGCTGATTTTGCCACCTTCCTAACTGTGTACTGTCCCTGATGTGGTTCATGGTCAGTATTATCACTTCACAGTTGGGTGACCCGACCACAGGATAATTGTGGAAACAGTAAAATTAGTTTGCATCTCTGCCATGCAGAATTTCTTAGATATAATGTGTATGGAAAGTGTGTATTTGGCAGTGTGGTAGATCATGCATGTTTTAGACCTGCGTACTTGTTCTCTTTGCTTCTGCAAAGTAGGTATAGTACTCTATTTTTACTTTGGTGAAACTAAGTTCCAGCTGCCTCTTAAACTGGTGGCATATAGAAGCCCAACTTATTTAGAGAGATATATAATTTGCAACAGGAAGAAAATGAAAAAAAACAAAACAATAAACAATGTTGGACACATGTCATTTTAAGGTTTTGATGAAGTGTTGTTGAGCCCTGTTGAAAAGCACAATGTGTTTATTAAAGGAAATAAATGTTAACTCATTCAGTTTATTTTCATGTAAATAGGCGGGCGGCTCTGTGGAATCACTCAAAGGACTTTTGTTTTGTAGATTTAGAGTGAGAATTTCTATGTCGCCTGCTACTGTTTCGTGTGTATTTTGTTTTGTTTTCTCTAAATGTTTAAAAAAAATAGACAGCTATTACATTTTAAAAGGCTTTATCTAAAGAAACAGGAAACCTAAAAAAACTGTGCATTTTAAGCGTTTTAGCACTTTAAGGTTAACATTGTAAAACAGAAATTGTTCTTAATATTTTGCCTGGTGAAATAAAGGTTGAACAATCCAGGTAATTATCAAGAAATTTCAAGATTGGCTAAAGTCAGAAAAGGATCCACAGAAATCTGTCGTTACATGTCCCATTTTCCGTGCTATCAAATGAACATTTATTGTTTGCCTGTAGACAAAAGACCCAAAACGTACTTATTTTTTATATATTTTCATATAGTGGTATCAACTCCATTAATGCAGCTCATGTTGTGCTGCAATCGTACACTAACCTCTGATGGGAAGACTTATATGGAGTTATTGAGGAACCCTATCTCCTCCAACGTGGCCCATCCCCTCCCCCCCAGGTGGTACAGTGCTCATAGTATATACATGACTCTGTGCCTGGGTTTGCCTACCATTTCTTATTAATAGAGCGGTTTGGTATTTCTTAGTCTGGTAGGGCTGGTGTATTCTTTTCAATTTGTGGCTTTATTTGTGCCAATCACAATGTTTAAACTGTAGAAATATCGACTCGTGTGTGTGTGTGTGTGTGTGTGTGCGTGTGTGTGTGAAAGAGAGTTTGTGCATCATTTACACCTTCTCCAGGGATTATTCACCTTGAAGAGCGTGATAAAAGCGGCGTGCAGCGTTGCATTAGAGACCCTTTTCATGCCAGTGTGTGTGTTTAAAATGTTTTAACCGTTCTCAGTTTGTTCAGAAGTAGATTTTTTTGTGCTTTTTTAGCCACATTTGTTGTCAATTAGTTAATGTATCAAGATACTAAAGGGAATTTTCTAGACCTTTCTGTGGACTAGCACACACTTTTCTGGCTCTGCGTCTGTGAAGGAATTATGTGTGTGTGGCCTGCATTACACAGCAGTATTAAAGTTGTATGGACTCTATGAAGAAAATTGTATTTTGAGTAGTCGAGTATATAGAGCACACTATATATATATATATATATATATATATATATATATAGATAGATAGATAGATAGATAGATAGTTTGATAGATAGATAGATAGATAGATAGATAGATAGATAGGTAGATAGATAGATAGATAGATAGATAGAAATAGATCTATATCTATATATATATAGATAAAGATCGATATAGATATATATATAGGATTTTAGAAAAAATGTATTGAGCTCTAGTTAATAAAAAAATTTATGGCAACATAGATTTAAGTAAAACATGTCTTCCACCCAAACTAAATGTACTCAAATTAATGGTTGGATTTTTCTACATTTTCAGTGATATATTATGCTATTGTGAAAGAATATGACTATTTTTAAATGTTTAGCAGGCGCATCGCTAATCACGGAGGAAGTGGTAGAATAGGTTTTAGATTAGCTTGTAAATTATGAAACATTTTTAATGTTTTTAAAACGGCATCTCACCTTAAATGACATCACTCACAGGGTCATAATTCTGACTGAGAATTTGGATTTTCCACATGAACTCCTCCCCACACAGTCATGTCCATAACCCCATTTGCTGAAGAAGACTACACAGTTGTCTGACCCTTATCTCACTGATACCTGATTGTGGTTAATGTCCTCTGTCACAGCAAATGAATGCTATCTTCAGAGCTAAATATGCTAAAACAAAATATTAAACTGCGATTTTGTTTATCAATTTCAATCTTCATAAACTCACTTGTCATACTATGTCCAGAAATCATAAATCCAATATTATACCGTATTTCTGACATATCATTGAATAGATTACATAGATCATTACTTCTACTTAGTCTGTTTTGTTTCTAAAATGTATTTACTATAACAACTGTGTGATCTAGTCACGCAACATCCTTCCTTTCTGAACTAAAAGGCACGTGGACAACTAAAATGTCTAATAAGCCTCCTATAATAAACAACAAATTGAGATGGAGAAATCAGGAGTAGAGAACACTGCGTTAGAGATTTAGACATTTTCCCTATAAAAAAAAAACATGTCTCCTTTTTATTTGATTTAATTAGTGTCAGTAAATGTGGTAGGATTTTCCATCTGCTCCTCAGTTGTGTGTGTTTCTCCTCGGACCACACCAAGAAGCTCCAGGCTGTGGCCTCCTCTCTTTTTTTGTTCTTTAGATCAATGACTAAAGCAGGTCTCTACTGTATGTTTTTTTTTTTTTTTGCATTAGACACCTGATAAATTCAGAAGTGGAGTGCTGCAATTCTGTTTACATTGTCATGCTAATTTTAAAATAAACTTATCCAGGAATCCCAACATACATCATAATTTTTGTGCTGTAACAGAATTGGTTCAAGGCAGAGTTTTTTTTTTTCATCTCGTTTCATAACTTCAGAATGAGGAATATAGTTACATTTTAATATAAGCCCTGTTTTGTCTCTCCTGGTGTACATGTTGCGGTGTTTATGTTGCATAGCCTATTGTGAAAAGCTTTACATGAACATCTAGACATGACTGCCTAGAAATCTGAGCAAAGAATATATTTTTGACTTTAAAATATAAAAACAACAAATGTTCTCAAAGAACATGTCTCTTCTCTGTACTTTGAATTCCTTTGGTCAAAAGGAAATGTTAACACTTTGTTTTTCTTCTAAATATGTAAATGACACAAGTCTTCTTATACTGTAACTGTCCATAAATAAAGCAAAAAGGGAAGGAATGAGCTTTAGTCTCTAAGTAATTGTAAAGCCTAGCTCACCATTGTTATCTGGTTCCTTTCTTCTGGTGAATTATTTAACATTGTTGACATCATTTATTTCATTTTACTTTTATCATTTTGGACTTATATCAGTTCCCCAAAGGGGAAACTCTAATATTTTGATGTGTGAAAATTTGTAAACTTATTACAACAGACAATTTGAAATGTACTTATTTTGTGCTTGTCTATAAAATCAATAAATTGATGAATAATCATCTAAACAGAACTGAATACAGTAGAAACAGCCAGATAGCTTTAGTATGCTGTGCAGCCCATTTCTTACGTTCTGCTGGTATTAGACACAGACAGGCAGGAATGTTCTTTAAATCACACGACATCATGCTCATGCGGAATTTAGTGCAGCCTTTACAGATGCTCAGGAGACACACCTCTGATTTCCTCCTCTAATTCCAGTGCTTTGGACAGTGTAGTGTTCCTCCTAGTGGCAGTACGCGGTACTAGAGCAACTGAACAGTATCTGGAAAGTTGCGCATTAATTGGCATAAGAATAGAATATGTTTTCTGTCATATATAATTTCTTTAAAAAAAATAATTTTAGTAACTTCAAATGTAAGGCATTCAGAATGCAGTTTTGTTTTTTTATGAAAAGTTATATTTATTAAAGTAAAAAAATTACTGGATTTGCTAATTTAGAAAGAAAAGCCAAAAATGAAAAGCTGAGTGTTCAGAGGGTCTTCTGAGAGAGAAAGTTTACTATTCGTTTCTGAGCCAAAATTTACCCTTTTGACTAGAAGGAGGTATTTAAATGAGATGTTTAGTTTAAGGTTGGTAATTGTTATTGTGACCATATTTGTGTTTATTTTTACAGCTAAACTATAAAATCCTTGACTGAATTTCCTACAGGGATGCATAGTTGCATATCAGATGATCAAAACAACAAATAATACTCAACCTGGGATACATAATAAAAAATAGGCATTTGCTTCTATATTACTTATATTATATTTTTGCACACCATATGGCAGCCAGTTTTCTAGGATATATGTATAATATATTTTACATTTTATTTTAAAATGTATATATATGTATATATACATCTTTAAATAAAATTTTAAATATTGCCAAAAATAAAAGTATGCTAATGTGTTAATTGGCAAAAAAATATACTGATATTTACACACATAACCTTTTTAGTTGTTAACAAAGCATTTAGTAATTAAATTTCATTATTGTCATTAAGGACAACAAAGGGGTGTAAAAGTAATGGATGGAATGAAGGAGTGTTTTCTCTGCATATAAATTTAAACCTAATTTTAATGAGACTGATCCAGTAAAATGGTGTCCGTTTGGAAATGACAATGTCTACTTTTATCTCCTCCTCCAGGTATGGTCCTCATCAGTTAGTGAGGCTTTGTACTCAATTATAAAATCATTCACACTTAAGACAAGAATTTGCATCAAGCCATCCTGGATCATAACCAGGTTGGAAGTTGACCTTCAACACACAAAACGAGAAACAGGAACAAAAGACAAAAAAAAAAATAGTGGAAAGATTGAAACACGCTGTTTAGATTGTTCAAAGCTTTAGGACCACAAACTAAAAAAGAAAAAGAAAAACAGAACAGGACAGAACAGAACTGAAAACAACAGGATGCTTTTGTAGGGAGTAGTCCCACTGTTCTAACTGAACATGTCTGAATGTATGTTCAGACATGTTTGATGCAAGTGTTTCCCTGTAGTCTGGTAAGAACGTTTATAAAGTAAAGATAGCTGCATGAAGGGCACCCATGTGCTGGAACTGCTGTCCTTTGCCACCCAGTCACTGAAAGACCCAGTCATCACCACACACAGGAGATAACATTTCTGAAAGCCAGTCACGGTTTAGCATCTCTAAACAACCTGAAGCTCCATTGTTCCATTAAAGGAAAATGCTCCAAAGATCGTGACAGGGCCTCCTCCACTGTGCTGTGTAACATCTCTAGAGGGATCTACTTGGAAGCCAAGTTACTGTTTCATCAGAGAAAACAACTTTGTACCACCTTGCAAATCCTCATTTTAATGCTCCCCTGTAATGTCCAAAAAGCTCTTTAAACCATTCTTTTTCAGATGCTTTCTTATTGTTACTGGGCTGCCGTCAGCATCAGTGCGGGTCGAGAGTCTGTCTCTGCCTTCATGGACAGGTGATCAGCAGAGGTGACATTTATTATTTGCCGTCTGTATTTGCTTTGGTTTCCCTGCACAAAATGCAAATACTTAGAGTATAACAGACCTCTTCAGACATGATAGTTAGAAGATGGTTACTGGTCATGTGTAAGAAATAAGGAGGTAGACATGTAACTAAAGATTATTACACAAAGAATGTATTTAAAAATGTAGACAGCAAGCATGTTGTCCTTTGTTAAAAGAATATAGAGTAGCATGGTGTGATCATTCTATGAAATGCAAAAGTTCTTTTATAGTAAAAAATCCTAAATTGCAAACCGTTTTCCAATCTGTGTTCAAATGGTAGAAATTACTTGAACAAATCTACAAATTAGTCTAAAAATAGGATGTTATTGGCCAGCCTGACTAAGCTGTGGTCCGCCTGCTGAAGACCAGTAGGTGAACTAAACTGCTGGACTTTCTGATTGATTATTGTTAATGCTGAATTTGTTAAACACTGAGCATGAAGGGAAATAGTTAAATATTGTATAATAGATATTGTTAACAGTCCTCTCAGGAGACTTCAGTGACATTCCATCTCTGCTAACTATTCATCCAGAACACCAATTAGCCAGATTGTTATTAACAGATAAGGTAATAGAGTGAATAATAGAGTGAGTAACCTCCCTTTGTTTGATCCAGTATTATCAAGGTGATATTTTTAGCCATTTGGATGGAATGATAATGCTTTTGTTTGTAATCTGGTTTCTATGATAGCTGCTGATGTTGGAAGAAAGCATGAAATCCCCGTTGTGTCCGGATGTCAGGAAATGCAGCCTGATCCCTGCAATGGGTTCATGTTGACGTGCTGAGAGAACCAGTGGGCTCAGCCTCCTGGTGGTGAACGCACGCAGAAAGACTACGTACTGCATTCATACCAAATTTACATGACTAGTTTAGTGTCATTAATGTGATCATTTCTCATAATGTTGTAAATATAAACTCTAAACCAGCCTTTTCATTTACATTTTATATCTATGTCAAACTCTGGAAACCATCACATGGATTTATGTTCTATATGGTAACAGCATTATTATCCTAAATGTTACCCTGTTCATTTGTTCTGCTGAATGAATAAATTGGAGGTGCAGGGGTCAGATCTTGTAACAGAAACAGAATCAAGACGACCCCCTTCATTTAGGACCCTTTACATGTTTTTATTTAGTGGGGGGTTTTTTATTCAAGTTTTTTTTCAATTGCAGTGTTCTAAATTTATAGTAAATAAACACAATTTGAAACATTTAATAAAACATCCAAAATATAAAAAATATAATACATTTAAATGACAAGAACGCAAAAAGAACATCCAGCACACTGGATTGTCTTCTTTCCGCTGTTTTGGTGACAACAAACCTCGGCAGCCTTCATGCTGTTGAACACAGAACTCAGTAGCTATATCGTGTTTTTTAGATGAAGGTTTGACTGGGCAGATGGAGCTACAAAATCTTTGATAAACTCAAGTCTTGCCTCTGCTGTAGATTTCTTTTCTCTGTGGAGGAGTTTGCTGAGGTGAAAGCTTAATGTGAGCTTACCTCCTCTGATTCTGGCTTTTTGATATTTGAAGTTGTGGTATTTTTATATTTTGTTTTGTCGATCTAGTCAATCGTGTTCAAGCAGAAAAGTTTTATCCTACTTAATGAATAAAGTTCTTCGCATCAAATGTGGCGTTTTAGTTCTCCCTCCCCGGCTGACTGTGTTGTGGATTAGGGGTCTGATGAGATCCTGTGGTATGAGATCTCACACCGTTAAACCAGAACGATACCATTCATCAAAGTGAAGTCTGTCTCTCAACGTGCCATCCTGTTGCTGCCATTATGTGACTTTGTCAAACAAGTCAAGGCTAATGTTTTGAGCCCCAAATATGAAGATCAATATTTTAAGCCTAACACTCTGCATCTATATTTGAGGCTCTTATTTTGGAGTATAAATGGAAGTAGGGTTGTTGTTTTGATTGCAATCGGCTAATAAAGATGCGGTAGGGCTGGGTACTAACACTCAGCTGCAAAAGAAGCCTTGGAAAATTTGAAGTCTTTTATGTGGCAGCGTTTTAGGTACCTGATGGAGAAAAAGAAGCAGTGTGAGCAATGGCTGCTAGATTATGGGAAAACAAACTACAGCCACAGTTATTTTGGTCAGTTTTAAAAATCCCAATTATTTAAAATGATTACTTATTGAGTTAAAATATTTGTATCTTTTGCACTTGACGAACAACAATTAAAAATTGTTGAATGTTTCCCAAACAAACCAACGTTTTCTGTATTAGTTGCTAATTGCTCATTCTGTGTTAAAAAGTCAGGACGTTTTGTTGCTGAATGATGCAAACAGCACAGAGGAGCAAATCTTACGTGTACTTTTTCACCTGTTTGTCTCCAAACTGTTTCCAAGCTCTATCTGGCTGTTGACAGACTGCTGCTGCTGTTGCAGGTATGAAATGGTGGCATCTACCGTGGAATGTTTGGTAGTGACCACCATCTTCTCCCCCACCACATTTTTCACCTGCATGATAATTATACAAAAAAAACAATCTTTTTTGGACAGTTTTGTCATTTGTGTGATCTACATTTAATGGTAAATTAAATGGATTGTACAGCCTTAATGTAAGCATACCATAACTTGCTAACCAGTAGTTAGCATCCCTTTTACATAAACCCAGTACTGTGTTTTATTGGCTGTATTGCCTGTTACAACCCTGTTAGAAATACCTGGGCTGTGTTGTGCTGTAAAAGATGAAAATACTCTGAGTTGAGTCAATGATCACATCATTTCATGATAGAAAAAAAATATACAATGTTCTGCATTTCACAGTGAATTCTTTTTCTTTCTACAATTTTGTTCTCATTTTCCACATTGCAAAAATTACAGGGCCCTACCTTCAGCTCACTAATTAGTCTGGTACTTGCTGTAACCCCCAATAGTTTCTGTATTTCTTTTTTATTAGTGCCTAAATGTAAAATAGTATTATATGCTCAATAAACTGAATGAATCCCCTTCCTGCAGAAGACAGCATTTAAACAGATTTCTCTTTTAGCTGGATTTTGTCTTTGTTTGATTATTTGCTGTATTTTGCCTACATTCCTCACAGAGAGTCCTCAGCTCTCTAAGCAAAACATCTGCAGTGTGTGATTTGTTTCACTGACTGTCACCTGTGTGTATGGGAGAAGAAGTGCAGGAAACAGGGTTGTCAGGGTCATCACTCCTGCATGTTGGCATGTTTTCTAGTAGCAGGAGCACAGCACCACCACTGCTGCACTGTGATGAGATTGGAGGATCCAACGGGGACTTATATAATGAACATGTAAATATTTCTTCACCTGAAGGGAATGATATTGTGCAAACTTCCTTTCTGCTTTGGTTCCTTTCTGTTTCCTCCTCTGGGCCAAATACTGTCTGACCAACAAACCTACATTATGAAGAAGAGATTCTTTTTTTTCAGAGGCACACAGGAGTCAGATTAAACCTACTCCAAGGTGAATGAGGGTGGGACTGGAATTTAGCAATTATTTGTAATATGTAGCATACGGATGGGTAGCTTTCACATTTGAACCAATGCAGTACTGATACTGGGTACCTGGGAATTCATTTAATAATAAAATCTCCCAAACTTTCAATTTAACATATTTATTTCTCAATACATAAACTTTAATGAACATATCAAAAACAACATCCAGCTGTTTGCATTTTAACATCTCAGCTGTTTAAAACATTTCTTCAACATTAAAACCCTTAACTGACTACACAGTGTAAAGCACAAATGAAAACCCAGCCATGTTGCTGGCTGCAGACGAGTCCCTAACGGATGCTGCCGTGCTAACGCTGCTGAATGCAGGAGTTGTAGCCGTAGATCTGAGGCCGATGAAAATTGTCTCCTCTGCCTCGACAAAAATCTTGCGCTTAAGCAGGTCAGTGTATATACACACACACTCAGAAGAATATCTCAACGGTTGGGCCCATGGTTTCCTCTGGCTGCAGCCTGTTTAAGCTGTCTACATATTCAACAGAACATTCTTACGCAAAAAAACTCTGAAATGTTTATTTATCTTCTATCTACTGTATTTATATATTATGTCTGTATCTATCTGTTTTTCTTTATCTTTAACTGTCTCTCTATCTTCTTATTTCTCCATCTTTCTGTCTCTTTATCGCATCTTTTATCTGTTTCTGTCTGTTTCCATTTTTCTTTCTTTTCTCTATCTATCATGTATGTATTTAATTACCAAGCTCAGTCTTATAGATACAGGGGGATTATTTCACTTTCAGCATCCAAGCCAGGTCAAAAACCTTTATTCAGTGGAGAATGGACCCTGCATCTCAGCGGCAGGGCATGAAACACATGGGCTATTTTGTGAACTTCTACCTTCGCCATATGTACCAGGAGTAGGAGAGTGAGCCCTGCTGCTGCTCGCAGGAGAGGAAGTGCTGCCATCAAAACTAAATTTGAAGCTTTTTAAAACTGCAGATATCCTTGCCTGCTTTCTAGGTTTTAGTGCATGTTTTTCTGTCCGCTGTCAGGAGCTTGTGTTCACCTGCGTGCGAGCGGACGTAACTCAGTGTGTCAGCGTCGGTGACACAGAGCATGAGGTGTGTGTTTTACTTAAGTCATTACACTCTTGTGCATGCAAATTCTGCACTCCTTCAGTGTCACAATGATGCGTTTAGGTACCGAAACATGGTTCCGTTTGATTTTACGTGAATCGGTACTCGGTAGTAGAGGCCTACCGACAGAATTCGGTCAGTACCTATTAAAGTACCAAATTCGGTACCCATCCCATGTAGCATGAACCAGCCTTTGTATTCTGACCTTTAATTAGCTTTGTTCTCATGGTTACTTCAGCTGGCCAGCCGGATTTTGCAGTTTAGACAAATTAACCCTTAGTTTAGTTTCTTTCTGATAAAAACCTAGTTTTTCAAAATGAGAAATGTTAAATAAAACAATAAATTATTGTGACAAAGGATTTTTTAATTCCTTTAATTAATCTACCAACTTGAAAAAAAATAGACTATTAAAATAATCAACATATTCCTGATAAAGTTTGTGGTTTTAATCAGCATTATTTATAATAGAAAGGTACATTTATGAATGGATTATCTCTTTTCCATTAAATAGCGTGTAGCTCAGAAGTAAAACCGTAGAACCGTACAGTGGATTAGTTTACTTCTTACTTTCTTCAGTTTTAAGTTCATGAGTTGCAAGAAGACGTTAATTGATTCGTATGAAATGTTATTGTCCTCTACAGCATTTAGAAAAACTGTTAAGTTTCCATGTGGATTCTTTCTAAAAAATAATTCACCTAAAATATATAAGGAATCTCTTCTTCATGCAGTTGTTAACTCACATTCTAGGTTGACATTCTTCAAAAGGAATTCATTCCTTTTATTGACAAACTACAAAACTGATTTGATTTTTGATAACCAATGACATCCTATTGAGTTCTGAACACTAATATGCTTTAAGGTAGTTAATATTTGCCATAAATTCATGGTTTATAATTGATAAAGTATGTTTAGTTTATACAGTTGCTGCATTTGCCCCAGTGATCAAACATCTGTGCTGGTGTTCATAGGTCAGCACTTAAAAATTCTAAGGCAAAATGAACTTGAACCTGTGACCAGAAAGCCTCCCATTAAGAGCATGTTTTCAACCCTGAACATTAAGACGTTAGTGTTCCTCTTTATTAAAAAAGCAATGAAACCCTCGCTCAGTGTCGGAATGTTTTCCTGCTCCTCAGTTTGTCTCTGGCGGGCCTGCTAGCCGACACCTGGACTGTCTGGAGCAGGCTCTCACGGGGTGCCAACAGAAGTGGGCAGACAGGGCTCTTCATAATCTCTGTGTTTTAAAGATTTGATCATAAGCCTTCAGTTCTTAGAGCTAAGCAACTCTAAAGCAAGCATCTCATAGTTTTGTTTCTTGTTGGACCAATATGCAGGGAAGAACACCAGAAGCTCGAGGTTTTCAGGTAAGATGAGTCTTTATTATCCATGGCAGGACACAGACAGGGTGGCAAACACACAAGATCGCACATAAACTCACATAACATAAGGAACCAGCAGGGAACAATGGAAACAAACAGGCTTAAGTACAAAACTGAACAGCAGGGGGAACCAATGACAAACGTGACAAGACAATCAGGGGAAACCACAGAACAGGTGTGGGCTTGGGTTGCAGGGAGACAGAAAACAAAAGACTAGACCAAATAATTCAACAAAAACACAAGCTCAAGAACTTAAAACACAAGCATGTATGACAAAGCATAATGGGTCCCCACAAAGACAGATGCAGATACATAACAGCCTAATGTGTACCTATGTACATACACAACACATACTTCTGAGAGCTCCTGTTGATGGAGAGATGTTGGTGACTCAAAAAGTCTAAAGTTTGTCCTAAAGTTTTCAGTTTGCAGCAATAACTGTAGAATGGTGGTTTATTGGCACCTTAATTGGTGAATTGGTGTTTTCAGTGGAAACACAACTGGTATACCGGGTAGAGCGGAGCCACACCGCCTAAAACGAGCCAGTGGAAAAGGGGTATATGCAATCTGCGTTTAAGGACCCTGCATAGATTCTTCTTCTTTGTTGTTGGCAAGCCTGCAAGTAATATTAAGATTCAGCAGCTTTTTACAGTTGGCTGTGGGTTCCAAATGTTGAGTTTGACTAATTTACTGGTAAAAATTTAATTGAGTGCAAACAGAAAGACAGGAAAAAAAGCAGAAAAACTTTTTAGTAGGATAATGCAAAAAATGTAAGTCAGCAGATTTGGTGGGTGCACTATGACAGACCTGTGAGAAGGTCTAGCTTGTCTTAATGACATAGCTATAACTAAAGAGATCATCTGGAGGACAGATACACGCTGCCTGCTGCATCACACCTAATGATGAATGACTGCACACAAACATGTGCATGAACACACACACATAGTTGAGCAAACATTACACAACCCGGACCTTGATGATATGTTCCTTTAACATTTTGGGTCAGCTGCCCGAAGCTACTCTTCTCAAGCAGGTGGCTGTTCTTCCTCTTTAATGAAGATATATAGAGATATAAATGTTTGCACGTGGTCAGCTAGAGAGGAATCCAGGCAACCTTCGCTGACTAGCGCTCAGACTAAATTTACCCAAGGGCATCATGGTTGGATAGATGCAAAAACCTTGAATCCCTTTTAAGAAACAAACTGGCTCCACATATAAACTACATGAGATGACAAACAGCTATAGTTTCATGTAGGTCAGTGTGCTTATATGGGTTAGGAGTTTGTGTGTGTTTGCAACTTATTGCTGATCCAGGGGACAACTGGCGGAGTTTAGCTCTTTACACTGTTTGGCCCTCATTTTTTGTAGTGAAACAGTGAAATGCAGAGGAAATCGCATATTTAAGCACAAACACTTAGCTTAAAAACTAATTATTATTTTTTTTTCCATAAATGCTTTTTTAAAACTACACAATTGAGAAAAAGATGGCAGGAGGTTGCAGGCTGATAAGATTTGTATTAACAACTGATTTTATCAGTTATTTTTAGCATGAGTATCATTTTTGTGTGAGGTCATGAGTTTGCTTTATCTACGGTATATGCATTATTATTTAGTTATAGGCAGCACGGTGACACAGTTGATAGTACTGTTGCCTTGCTGCAAGAAGGTCCTGGGTTTGACTCCCAGCCAGGGGTCTTTCTGCTTGGAGTTTGCAGGTTCTCCCCGTGCATGCGTGGGTTCTCAACGGGTACTCCGGCTTCCTCCCATAGTCCAAAAACATGACTGTTAGGTTAATTGCCTCTCTAGATTGGCCTTAGGTGTGAATGAGTGTGTGCATGGTTGTTTGTCCTGTATGTCTCTGTGTTGCCCTGTGATGGACTGGGGACCTGCTCAGGGTGTACCCCGCTCCCCCGTGACTCACTATGGAGGAAGTGGCAAGAAGATGAATAAATGAATGAATGAATCTAGAATGTTTTTTTTTTAACTGTAGGTACTTACAGTGGGAATCCAATGTACATCAAGGGACACTACTGACAAAACACTGTAAAACTCTCATCTGCAAATACATTATTTTGACATTGACAATTTCTGTCTACGTATAAATCCAAATGCAGTGTAATGCAGTTTATATTTTATAATGTTTTCTTCTGTCACTTGAAAAAAAGGGTTTACCACAGGGGTCCCTAACTAAAATATCAGGAGGTCCACTACCTCCATTATCCAAACACTTTGGGGTCCAACATTTTAAATCAACTGACAAAAATATTTTCTTTAATTTTTATTTAACATTTAATTTATTCTAGAGTTTGTTGTTTTTTAACTACTGATCAAATATTTGTATGCCCATGAAATCATCTCCTAAACAGAAAAGTGAAATTCAATTTAAGTACCAATATTAAATGCTCTTTGAATGGCACAGTCGAGCTGGGTCAGTACATCTTGGTATAATTATTCTGCTCTCCTTGTTGTGCTTGTGGCAGAAATGACAGTTTGCTTAACCTTTTTCTTAAGTTGTTGTCCTTCTTTTCTATCTTATTTCCGCCACAGCTTCCATGCGCTCTTTGATCATTTCAGTGAAAGGCTTTTTGTTTTTCTCGTATGCTCGCCGTTGTGCTGTAAGAGACTGTGTTATCACCCCTGTAGCTCACTCATATTGTCCCCTCAGTTCATTTTTTCTCCTTGTCCTACAGTCAGACTCAGGTGGATAGCTTTGGTTGAAGTTGTTGTGTTTGGTTTCATGACTTTCTCTGGGATCTCCATTTAAGCTAAATCAATATTACATTTCTTACAGAGTTCCTTTGTAAAGAACACTCTGACTATTGAAAGTTATTAATGCTTCAATATGAGTTGTTTTTACTTGCAGAAAATCCAACAGGTATTCTATGATTGGAGATGCAGAATTGGATGCAGTATTTCTGGATATTTAGTGCCATCACCAGAATGATGGGACACCTGTGATCCAGAAACTTACATATTCAAAGTAAGGTGATATTGTTTGTAGGAATGGGTACCTTTCACATTTGAACTATACAGTACCAATACCCAGTACCTGGGAATTTATACCGATACTCAATAGTACCAGTTTCTGGTACTTTTCTGTGTGTTTATGTGGTAATAAAAGTTAATTTGTTTAATAATAAATCTCAAAATCTTTCAATTTAACACATTTATTTCTCAATACATAAACTTTAATGAACATATCAAAACAACACCCGGCTGTTTGTATTGTAACATTGCAGTTTCAAACATTTCTTCTCCCATGATGCTGGCTTCAGACGACTAGTCGCTTATGGATGCAGGCATGCTAAAGGTGCTAAATGCAGGAGTTGTAGTCGTAGATCTGAGGCTGACGAAAATTGTGGACTCTTCAAATCTTATGCTTCGTCAGATTGGAAGTATTCCTGCCGCTGGCCTTGCACTTCACGTCACAAATATTGCAGCGTAATCTGCACCGCATTCTGAAAAGTGGAGCCATACTTTTCAGCACTTTCTATCAGTCATGCTTTATTGATGGTACCAGCGGCTACTGACGTCATTACACTCTTGTGCATGCAATGCTGTGTTCATGTCAGGCATAGAAAATCGCCCACTCTTCCACTCCCTCAGTATCACAATGATGCGTTTAGGTATCGAAACATGGTACCGTCTGATTTTATGTGAATCGGTACTCGGTAGTACCGACGGAATTCGGTCGGTACCTATACACACATTATAGCATGTGTTAGTATTGCCATGATGTGATATCTTTATTTTCAATCATCAATTAGTAGCATGTAGCATAAGTTGGAAACAAATTTACTTCTGCATTATTAGTTGACCTACCAAAATTTTTCAGAGAAATTGTCTACAAAGCCATTTGTTTTTATCCTGTCTAATTAGAGTTATTTACCAGTACTGTCATGTTAGAAAGGAATAGTTTATGTAAAATTGGTAATACCTGTAGAGAGTAATTCTGGGTTAGGATGGCTGCATGAATTATTTGTAGCCAGTCTGAAAGCTAATGTTAATATTTGCTATTTCAGGTTGATGAGGACTATGGTTTAGACTAGACTGGACCACATAATCTATGCTCATCAAATAAAATCCCAGTTCAAGAGATTCAGCTCCTACATGTGCTAAGTGAACAAGAGCTGGCCGTGTTACCAAACACCAATGTTCCACTGTGTGAAGCTTTGGAAGTCCACTGTGAAACGTTTCATGCACTCAAACCTATGTTTGATATCACACCTAATCCTTTGAACTAAGCAGATGCATACTATGCCACAGTTCCTAACCTATAACTTAGATTAAAAAATTAATAAATCGGGTTTGAAAAAGTAATTTTAGTATTAATTATTTGCTACGGCACACAATACTGACTTAAAACAGCTTCAATAAGATTATTTTTAGAAAATAAAGTTGAACCATAAAAAAAATGTTTTGATGCATCAGTCACTTATGGGAGGGAACATTATTAGTTGAATGTACAATATGACAACCCTGAGCAGATTTCATCGAATTGGACTGCAAGTCCAGTTGTGCAGTACTGTTTTCCTCGCAATATTATTTTACCTTAGTAACAAGACATGATGTAATTCATAATGCACAGTATACTCAAATCTCAGACAGTACATTTAAAATTGAGATTTTGAGGAACTGATTATTTAAGCCCTCAAGCTTTGATTTAGCTTTCCAGGTTGAGATGAAAATATCAGACTTATGTAGCTGTGTGGATACTACTGTTTGGACTTGCGTTACTAAGTGAATAAAATAGAAACCCAAAACAATCAACTAACTGTATTATTACTGTCAGATAAGGTATTAGAACTAGAAAAAGAACATATGGAAAAAACAAATGTGCTTCGAGAAAAACACTATGATTTTTCTCTGTGGTATTGAACCAAATCAAGTATTGTAATATATACTAATGAAACCAACACCTGAGTCAGAGGAGGCGAGACACTCTTAAAAATCCGTCAAAAATCCCTCATTGTTGTAGTGCATATGAGAGTGTAGTACTTCAGAACAGGTAGAAGACTTTGGGAGATTGCTGTTTACAACTTCCACACTTATTTAAACAAAAATAATATTAGACTGAAATAAAAAAAATACAGTATTACATGGTTACAATTATTAAATAAGTATAAGATGTAACACATGAGAGCAGATAATACATAAAACAATATTTAAGACTAAGGTTGTCTTCTTTAATGCTCTTCTAACCTTCATCCTTTTTTGGCAGCTCTATGGGTTATAAAACCCTTCATGATGTATTATACTGTTCAGCCCAAAACACTAAAACGTCCAACAGTGACTCACACCTGAGTGTGCTATTGCACACACACACACACACACAAACACAGAGAGAGAGAGAGAGAGAGAGAGAGATTTAGGATAATGTACACATCAACATTTTTTTCCATCTTGCTAAGAACAATTTTTTTCTCACAATAACATCCCTAGAGGTTAGGTTGGCATTTTATTCTGGACAGCAAATATCTCAAGCATACACACATGCTGACTCAAGCACAGGCAACCATGCAAACCAAATATATACAAGGAACACTTTCGCTTTGACTTTAACAGTTTGTGTTCTTTCTAGTTGGTTGTTTTTAACTGAGACTTTGTGGCTTTTCTCTAGATGCCAAGTTGTAGTAACTGAGGATTTAAATTTGGCTTTACAATAAAAATGTGCAATTTAAACTATGTATTGTCCTTAAAAATAAAAGTTGTATCTATTGAACGAGAGATCTGAAAAGCCAATAGTAAGAATGCTTTCGAAATCATTTTTAGCTGGCACTGTTGCACATTTGTCCTCAAAAATTTGGAAAGCAAATAACGAGATTAGTGAAACTGTAAATGAAAGAGAGAAATTTCTCAACAAGCATGTTGTTATGCATTGTTTTTACAGAATGACAGGGGAAGGTTCAAACAACCTGAATGCATATTAAGACAACCTGAAATAATGGCAATAAAAACGTAATCTCTCCGCACAGATGTATGACCATTGCAGCTTGGTGGGGCTGCAGCCTGTGTTGCAGCTGAGGGCAATGAGTAGTGTGACCTCTGTGTGTTGACACCTGGGCTCATCATGTGTTGTGAGCCTTGAAACGTCCGTTTAGTTACTTTCAGTTATTCTCTTATGAAACTCGAACTTAAAGCAAAACCAGTTTGGTTTCTAAAGTTTTGCGAGGACTACAAGCTATAATGGACGTCTTCCTTTGGGGTATGGTTTGTGTGAATACAACTGGTTATTGGTCATCACTCACAGGTTAAAGCCTATATGGTTAAGGGCTGCATGGTGGCGCAGTTGGTAGCACTGTTGCCTTGCCGCAAGAAGGTCCTGGGTTCAATTCCCAGCCAGGGGTCTTTCTGCATGGAGTTTGCATGTTCTCCCCATGCATGCGTGGGTTCTCACCAGGTACTCTGGCTTCCTTCCACAGTCCAAAGACATGCCAGTTAGGTTAATTGGTCACTCTAAATTGCCCTTAGGTGTGTGCATCGTTATGTGTTGCCCTGTGATGGACTGGCAACCTGTCCAGGGTGTACCCTGCCTCTTGCCCATAGACTGCTGGAGATAGGCACCAGCACCCCCGTGACCCATTATGGAATAAGCGGTAGAAAATGACTGACTGACTGGTTAAGACTGTCAAAGGAGACATACATTAGTAAAATATGTGATATCCTGTTCTCAGTGGGTGGCACAAAAACAATGTCTGAAAATTGCCATGTACATTTGATTGGATTGTGATGACACAAAACAATGTTTCTGATGCTTAGATCTTGTATTTTGATAGATTTATGGTTATTTATGGCCAAGAAGTCAGATTTTGAGGCCCAACCACACCCACAGGTTTTGTTGCAATGTAAACCTTTTAAAAACTTTGAATTACCAATGCTTTAGGAGTATATTGAGGCCTTGTACACACAACAACGTTATATGGTGAAAATGGAAAGGGTTTGTTATGTTTCTGCTGTTCGTGAATTGCCCCTGACAACGGGTTCCAGATTGTAAGGTTTTAAAACCATCCTGGTCTTATCATTGTGTTGACAGGAAAAAAATGGATTGCAGATTTCAGAGTACTGTTTGTACTGCTCAGTCTGTTGAATATAACATTTGTACACAAACATGTTTGTACACATGTGCATGTTGTTGAGTTTCAAAGAGCGTACTGCCTGCTAGTGGTGTGGCAGGGAAATTACACAGTTTTTAAAGTTTTTACTAGTGTGTTGTGCATGGAGATCACAACCAAACGCTGTTACGTAGATGTGAACAGAAACTGAAAAACGATCTTGTTTTTAATGGATTGTTGTCGTGTGCACAGGGCCTAATTTATTTTCAAGATGCCAAGTAGAAATGGGTAAGGGGATACTGTAACCTTATATTAACATATTTTTTGGGACTGTATTCATATTAATTGTATCCAGTTTTGGGAAGTTTACATGATATAGGTGGAATTTAGAGCAATATTTATTGCAATAGTCTGATATTCATATTTTTCAAGCCGTCAGGCCTCCAGTGAAAAGTTACAGATTTTGGCATAAAGTCCACTTCTTCTCTTTTATTTGAAACAGTTTTACATTAGTGTTTTCACAAGTGTGAAAGAGTTGGGTAGACGATACATGTTAATTGCTGTGATTTTTTTTTTTTTATGTTGTTACTACAATTAATCATGGTAATTTTGATAATTCTCAGTTGACTACTTCTGAGTTATCAAATGACTAATAACTGAAACTCTGAAGTTTGTCCACACCCTTTGACAAAAACTGAAGCTTCTAATAACTTCTAATCTCCATTGCTTTAGGATTAAAAATAGACAATATGAAGGCATTACATTAAAATCCCTGGGAGGAGTTAAAATACAATGTGGAAAATATCCACATCACTGACTTCTTGTTGAGTTTAGGACGTATCTTCTCAAGATTTTTTGTTTTTTGCTTCACAAACTAAATAAAACACAATGTCACATTAACAGAATATTCTGGGTTTTGGAGAACTCTCTGGCCTTCAAAAAGGCAAACAGTTTACCATAAGGAAAATTATATTAAACATCAGAATCAGCTTTATTGCCAAGTTCGTACATACAAACAAGGAATTTGCCTCTGGTACACTTTGCTCTTTTGTTCTGTTTTTGCATTACAGAATATACAAAATTTACAATTTACAATGTACAATATACACATATCTAATAAAAAAGGTGCATTTGCAACATCTGCATGCTGTTATTCTGTACTCTATTGAATGTTCATCAGAGAAACAGCCTGGGGGAAGAAACTGTCTCTGTGGCGCCTGGTTTTAGTGAACAGTGCTCTGTAACAAAGGCCTGAAGGTAAAACTCTAAACAGTTTATGTGCAGGGTGTGTGGGGTCGGCAGAGATTTTGGCAGCTCTTTTCTTGACCCTAGACCTGTATAAGTCCTGGATGGAGGGAAGGTCAGCTCTGATTATTCTCTCTGCAGTCCTGATTATTTGTTGCAGTCTGGACCTGTCCTGTTTTGTGGATGAGCCAAACCACACTGAGATGGATGAAGACAGGACAGACTGAATGATGGCAGTGTAGAAGATGACCAACAGCTCCTGTGGAAGGTTGAACTTCTTGAGTTGCCTCAGGAAGTACAGTCTCTGCTGGGCCTTCTTTCGAGCAGTGTCTATGTGTGAAGACCATCTCAGGTCCTCAGAGATGGTGGTTCCTAAGAACCTGAAGTGGTCCACGGCCGATACAGTGTTGTTGAGGATGGTGAGGGGGGTGTATGGGGGTGGTGTTCTCCACCACCATTTCCACAGTCTTGAGTGGGTTCAGTTCAAGGTAGTTCTGACCGCACCAGTGTACCAGCTGATCCACCTGCTGTCTGTATGCAGACTCATCACCGTCCTGGATCAGTTCAATGACAGTGGTGTCGTCTGCAAACATCTGTATTTTGAAATGCCTTCGCACTGCCTTTGATGCTTGGACCCAATCAATAAGAAGCAGGCAGAAGATAGAAGAATAAGAAGAAGAAAGTTGAAAGGAAAGATTAAGGTTTGAATCCAGACTGGGTAAATTAGGTAAAAATATCTCTGCTGAATATGATTTGAAATTAGACTTTTTTCACTCATTTTAAAGCTCACTAAACTTCAATCAAAGCAGACCGATCTTCTAATACCGATTTATTATAGATGAGATTAAACAAAATAATTATTCCAGATATTGTAGTTTTATTGTCCGCAGCACATCTAAAAAATCCTGTAAGTTGAAATTGCTTTGAGCATTAAAACGAACAGTGGACTCTATGTGGACATATAAAATGTTATTTGAATTCCAACCTATATGTTCAACAAACAAAAAGGGAAAAAATGCACTAACCCCTTCCTGATGTGTTCCTCTCAAGCAGGTATTGGTAAGAATAGCACTGTAGTTTTATGGTACCAATCGATACTGTACAAGAAACGAACTTTTGACTTTTTGTAATAAGTTTACCCTTTGAAAAAGTCTGTGTTTGGTTTTTGCATTATTTGCTAGCGTTTTAGTTATCCCCTAATGTCCTGTCCAAGAGTGACTATGATTGAGTTCCTAAAGTCTGACTATTACCCCTAATCCAGTTTTCCTTTTTTCCACTTCCTATCAAGAGTCCCTCAGGACACTCCTAAAGGAACATAAATGTGAATCAAGTGACTTTAATTGTTTGGAGGTGGTTCCTATGGGAGCATAAAAGTCAATAAAATGATAGAAAATGACAAATATTTCTGTTAGATGTTTATCTCCACTCTCTTTCTGTTACCTTTTCTAAATTTTTCCCTCAGGCACTAACAAACAGGCTTCTCTGTGGTTACCTTAAATAATTTCTTTAATTCAGAATAGAAAACAGGTTAAAAAGGATCTTGGGGAATGGCGTGTGGCAAAGCATGCTCACCATTTAAACAGACTGAGTTCTCGATGCAGCTCACTTGATTCCCAGCCCTGGGACCTTTGCTGCATGTGTTCCCCTCTTCTCTCTCTGCCCATTTCCTGTCTATATACTACAAAATAATGGCCAATAAAAAAGGAGCTTGCTAATTCCTCAGGCCGCCTGGTGGAGACGATGAAGCCGACATTCTTTGCCAAAGTAAACTGGTTTACAGTGGTTGGGACCATAGTCATTTAAATAGAACACTCTCAATTTGTTGTCCTCCATGTTGGAAGGGCAGAGGTGGAAATGTGAATCAACTGGTGACACACCTCCAAGCCTGTAAGAGAGAGCCACAGAGCTGAATAGGTGGTTATGAGGGAAAAGCAGTGTGTTCAGCTAGCTTTTTTAACCAGGTCCACTGATTCCATAACTCAGCCTTGCAGTGGAATCACTCAGTGATGTGGTGCAAAGGTGCCTCTTTGTTCTTTGGGAAGTGGACAAGCTGTCACACTAAGATATCTTTTCTGCACTTCTAATGGCCAATCAGTTTTGAGAGTTCAATCAATCAATGAACTTTTGAGATAAAAGTAATAGAATTGTAAGAGCATCTCTGTTTTTCTTACATAAACACATACCCACCACAACCAATGCCCTAATGTCAATTCATGATTTTACTATATTAGATGTTTCTTCAGTTCATATCTCTGTCAAGCTAATGCATTCAGGCATCTAGTCAAAATGAAGACAGTTCACTGAAGTTTAGCCAACAGTCAGAATGGGGAAGAAAGTGGATTTAAATTACTTTAAACACGCCATGGAAGTTGGATAAAAATCCTCTCAGAGCTCAGAGGAGAATGGGCAGACAGGTTAGAGATGATAGAAAGATCAAACAAACACTTGTTACAACCAAAGTTTGCCAAATACCACCTCTGAAAGGACAACACATCAAAACTAGAGAGCGTTACTCCTGTCAGATCAAAGAAGGAAATTGAAGCTATAATCTGCTAAAGCGCATCAAATGATGACATTTATGTTAGAGTTGTACATTGCTCCTCTTCAAATAAAGTCAAACTCAGTTCACTCAGGCTACCCAAATTAAGTCAGAATAGATTGGGAAAATGTTGCCTGATTTGATAAATTTCAATTTCAGCTCCAACACTCAGATGGTAAGGTTCAAATTTAGCATGAACTACTTGAAATAGTGGATTCTCCCTTGTATCAGTGGTACAGGCTGGTGGTGGTGGTGTAAATGTGTGGGAGATATTTTCTCGGCACACTTTGGGTGACTTTTTGGGTGACAAACTCTTGTTTGTGATGCATGTAAAGTTACCCAGTATGAGCACCAGGTGAAGCAGTGAGCTAGTTAGGGTTTTTCTCTGTATACGTGGGATGAATGCACCAGTGCAGAAACTGTGCAGAGGGAGAGAGTATGACACTTTGCTGTGGTTACACAGACACAGCGAAGATTTCAACGTTGTCAGATCACAGATAAATTATACATGAAGGACACATTGATTTGTCCCGTTGGTATACTGTCTTTCTTGGGTTTCTTTTTAATTTTGGTTCACTGCACGGTCCGGTTGCTTTCCCTCTTGTCACGATGTGGTTTTGGATCGGACCAAAATGCAGACAAGAGCTCGGCAGCCGCATCTTAGTAATTCTTCAATTTATTTACAAAGGACAAAAGTCGTAGCAAAAACACTGCAGGTACGAATCAGAGTCAGGATACAAGGACTTACAAAGAAACTGCAGGTACTCGAGACAAAAACGTAGCGAAGATTTCCAAAACGAAGCAAAAACAAAGCATAGACATGGTAGGGAACGGGGTTGTGACGAACACAAGGAACCAGCAACAAACAATGACACAAAACTAACTAATATACTGAGGGATAACAAAGGGCAGGTAATCAGAGAAAACAGGGAACAGGTGTGACAAGGAGGCAGGGAAGCAGAAGGAACAGGTGAAACAAATACAAAGGCTGAGGATGGGTAAAGTAACTAATAAACAATAAACAGAAACACAGACCAAGCAAACCTATGGACAAAGATAAATAATCAAATGGGGAATAAGAAAACTAGAATAATCATGACTAAAGTAAACAGAGAAACTAGAGGGAACATAGGAACAACGATAACAACCTGAGAACAAACAAAGAACCCATAAAGAAAACCTGAATGCAAAAGTAAACTAACCTAACCACACTGACTGAATTAACTGGAAAGGAAACAGAAAATAAACTAGTAAACAAGAAGAGTGCAAAGGAACAAATAATAAAACACAATTAAACGCAAAGATACTAAAGAGAAATAAAACTAGAGAATCCAGGGAAGACCAAGAACTATAATAATTACAATAATAATAATAATAAACCATACAAAGTAATAAGAAAAACAACCATAAAATAACTTAAGAAGTAAACACTAGGAGGCAGAAGAGGGAGAAAAGAAAACACGATACAAAAACCAAAATAGAAGCATCTAAGCAAAAGGTAAACAAACACAAAGTCACAAACAAAGTCCAAAACTGTCACTTCGTGACACCACTGTAGGCAAACGGCACCTGGGCTTGCTTACCAGCAAACCAAGGCCCACAATTTCAGGCAAACCAGAGGACAGATGAGTTTTCATACCTGCCTGAATTAGGTAGACTACCCGAGGAGACAACCTCTGGTCTATTTAAAGCTAGCAAACAGCTCTTTTGTAAAGGTGCCCTTATCACCTACTAAGCATTGTTTAATGCCACAACTTACCTGCTAGAGTATTGTTGCTGACCCTTTCAATCCCTTTATTATGACAGTGTACCCACACGGTAATATCTTGCTATAACCAGCAATATAATGTGCGATGTCACAAACCTGAAATCATTTAAAATGACAATAAGTTCACTGTACACCAGTGGCCTCCAGAGTAAGAGATCACAATCCTAAGTAGCAAATTTGAGAAATTTGCATCATAAATGAGAAGTTTTACGTCAAGCAAATAGGTAGTGATACAACATTCATACAATTTTCTAAAAGAACCTAGGTGGTATGCAGTCTGACTGGGCCGGTTCCAAAGGGTGTAGAGAGTCCTGAGAGGCAAGTCAGTTGTTTCCGCAAACCAAGAAAAGGTATTTTATCATTCCTAATCTAGGGACACATCATGTAGAGAACCAGTGCTGTTTTTTTAGATTACAGACTAAAATCCTGAATTCATATTTTCCAGGTCTGGTTTTAGAGACACAGTTAGAGAGTACATGACTCAGTGCAGGGATCACTTGTCAAATGTAAGTGACCTGACACAGTGCAATGTAGAGCAGAAGGCTTTGTTTCACTTTGCTGCTCTGACACTCTCAGTGCTGAATCACTGGTACTGAATGTTACTGAGCTACCCTGAAACTACTACATGTAGAAGTACAACCACCTTTACACTTTCTGTGTTGTGATTTCTCTTTGAACTGTCAAACATGTCTACTCCAGGTAGAATGTGACATAAATGCAGCTGTTTGGTTGACTTCTAGGTACAGCAAATTTACAACAATTTCCCTGTAACCACAATGCATAAAAAAATTACTACAACAGGTGGATAATTAAAATGAGCATCCACATTTCGGATGGACGTTTTGATTTTAAGCATCATTTTAGTCATCTTATGGTAAACAGGGAGGTAACGGTATTTATTTATTTTTCTGGTTTGGTTTAAATGCTCCCACAGATCTGCATCTGCTTTTAAATCAAGTTAGATTGCTACTAAAAAACTGAATATAGGGCCACAAATTTTTACTGTAACTAACTTTAACTGAACCTTTGTGGAGGTTCAAACCAGTTGGCCAAATTGAATTATTATTCTGGGTAAAGGTGCCTGCTTATAGATTTCCTGTTATTTTAATCACACATGTTTCTGATCATCATTTATTTTAATATCTGACAAAGATATCCTGATTAAATACGAAATGTAGTTTTCATAAAATTATTACATTTATTATGACATAAAAAGCTATCCAAACCAATATGGGTAAAAGTAATTACTCTCCTTATTATATCTTAAATTTAATGTGATTTACCACAGTTATTGGACAGCTGAGTTCTTTTCACTCAGGTCTGATTACTGCTAGACCCATAAAAAAAGACATTGCGTCCTTGAAAGCTACCTGACACAAAGCTACCTGACACAAAAACGAATGCCCTCGTCTAAATACATTAATGGGCAGATGAGAATCTAAATTCACAGATATCAGTCTGGAAAGTGTTAGAAGGCTATTTCAGTGCATTCTTTTTGACCTAAGTGCTTGACTCAGTGTAAAAATGGACTCTAGTAGTCCAGATAGCTGATGATGTAAAATCTTAAGTATTTAGTTCTTGCACGGTGTTTAAATAAATTTTGCATTGGGTCAGGGATGGCCATAATGACAAAGTCAAAAATCTTGAGACATAATGAAAGATTACTAATATTCTAACAATCCTTGTCCGGTTGCATCTGCTAAGTTCTTCTTGCAAATGTCAGGAAATCTCAGGATAGGGTTTAATATGAAAAACACTAGTATTATCATGCTCACAATACAGAGAGAACTATTTTCTTGATTTCTACAACTGTTCAATATTAACAAAACCATAAAAGTTCAAATAATCTGTTGGTAAGCATAACAATGTCTTGTGGGAGCAATGGAAATAGTTACAGGGTCTGAGTTCAGATTGAACCCTTTCCTGTGTGGGTGGGACAGGATTGGCATGCAATGTGATTGTGTCATATTCTTGTTTAATTTCCTGACCCACATGCAGAATCAAACCAGGACGTGAGACAGCAAACAAGTTTAAATTTGTAAAAGATTAGGTTAACATATTTGTCTTTTCCAGTTTCCAGAAGGACATGCTGATCTAATAAGGTCTGTTACACAGAAATTAGGTAGTCCACAGTCCACACTTGAGACATACAGTACTGTGCAAAAGTTTTAGGCAGGTGTGAAAAAATGCTGTTAACAAAGAACACTTTCAAAAATGAAAGTGTTAACCATTTATTTTCATCAATCAACAAAATGCAGTGAATGAACAAAAGAGAAATTTAAATCATATCAATAACTGTTGTGACCACCCTTTAACTTCAAAACAGCATCAATTCTTCTAGGTACACTTGCAACAGTGATGACAACAGATTACCTGACAACGAAGGGACAGAAAAGGTGACATTCACTCCAGTTTCCTCCTACAGTCAGTTAGCAGGTATTGTCCTTCCATATTTCTGTTTTTAAAAGGTTATAAACTCTATCTGTTGTCACGGACCTACGACCTGTCCATGGTGTAACCCTAGCTCTAGCTTGTTGACCACTTTACAGTACCACTAGAAGAATTTATTTAAATTTAAAACAAAAAGTAATACTTTTGCTTTAAAAGGGCATTAAAAACACCATATTCAGAAAATAATTCCTGCTTGTTCTTTTTTTACAGTGGCTTCATGGCTTTCCTAATGGCTTTTTCTGTATGTTGTATGTCAGGGGTCTCTACACTATGTTCTGGCTGGTTGCTCCTCCATACAGTACCATACACAAGTATTCATACAGCTTAAAGTTTTACACAATTTGTCACATTTAAAACACAAACTTTATCATATTTTATTGGAATTTTATAAGAAAGACCACCGAAAAGTAGCTAACAACTTTGTTGAAAAATGACACACTCACGTAAGACTGCTGACCTGACTGCTGACCTGACTGCTGTCCAGAAGGCCACTATTGACACCCTCAAGCAAGAGGGTAAGACACAGCAAGAAATTTCTGAACGAATAGGCTGTTCCCAGAGTGCTGTATCAAGGCACCTCAGTGGGAAGTCTGTGGGAAGGAAAAAGTGTGGCAGAAAACGCTGCACAACGAGAAGAGGTGACCGGACCCTGAGGAAGATTGTGGAGAAGGGCCGATTCCAGACCTTGGGGGACCTGCGGAAGCAGTGGACTGAGTCTGGAGTAGAAACATCCAGAGCCACCGTGCACAGGCGTGTGCAGGAAATGGGCTACAGGTGCCGCATTCCCCAGGTCAAGCCACTTTTGAACCAGAAACAGCGGCAGAAGCGCCTGACCTGGGCTACAGAGAAGCAGCACTGGACTGTTGCTCAGTGATCCAAAGTACTTTTTTCGGATGAAAGCAAATTCTGCATGTCATTCGGAAATCAAGGTGCCAGAGTCTGGAGGAAGACTGGGGAGAAGGAAATGCCAAAATGCCAGAAGTCCAGTGTCAAGTACCCACAGTCAGTGATGGTCTGGGGTGCCGTGTCAGCTGCTGGTGTTGGTCCACTGTGTTTTATCAAGGGCAGGGTCAATGCAGCTAGCTATCAGGAGATTTTGGAGCACTTCATGCTTCCATCTGCTGAAAAGTTTTATGGAGATGAAGATTTCATTTTTCAGCACGACCTGGCACCTGCTCACAGTGCCAAAACCACTGGTAGATGGTTTACTGACCATGGTATCACTGTGCTCAATTGGCCTGCCAACTCTCCTGACCTGAACCCCATAGAGAATCTGTGGAATATTGTGAAGAGAACGTTGAGAGACTCAAGACCCAACACTCCGGATGAGCTAAAGGCCGCTATCGAAGCATCCTGGACCTCCATAAGACCTCAGCAGTGCCACAGGCTGATTGCCTCCATGCCACGCCGCATTGAAGCAGTCATTTCTGCAAAAGGATTCCCGACCAAGTATTGAGTGCATAACTGTACATGATTATTTGAAGGTTGACGTTTTTTGTGTTAAAAACACTTTTCTTTTATTGGTCGGATGAAATATGCTAATTTTGTGAGATAGGAATTTTGGGTTTTCATGAGCTGTATGCCAAAATCATCCGTATTAAGACAATAAAAGACCTGAAATATTTCAGTTAGTGTGCAATGAATCTAAAATATATGAATGTTAAATTTTCATCATTACATTATGGAAAATAATGAACTTTATCACAATATGCTAATATTTTGAGAAGGACCTGTAGAGTTTTGTTAGAGAACATTAGTAAACAAACAACATCATGAAGACAAATGAACACAGCGGGAAGGGCAGTGAGAAAGTAAAGTAAAAGTTTTAAGTGGGGTAAGGCATTGAACACCTCATGTATGGGATGAAACAAATCTGTTGAGATGTGGCCATCCACCTAAACTGGCAGGCTGGGCAAGAAGAGCCCTAATCAACCAAGAAGCCTACTTCAACTCTGGAGTTGCTGCACATGTCAGGTGGGAGAATTTTTCAAAAGAAAAACTATTACTCCTGCTCTCCCAAACCCGGCCTTTGTGGAAAAGTGGTAAGAACAAAGGTATTGTTCAAATAAAGAAGTTATGTTTCAGTGTGCCACAAGTCATGTAGGGGTCACAACAGAAACAAGGAAGAAGGTTTTTTGCTCAGATGAGAGCAAAATGTAACTTTTTGGCTTGCATTTAACAAGCTAGATCTCATATTTTATAGTGCCGTCAGCATCAGGCTGCGGGATGCTTTACTTCAGCAGGCACAGGGGAGCTTGTCAGATAAAGAGGAGGTAAAGTGAGCTAAAATCTGGACAATCCTGGAATAAAACGTTGCTAGAGGCAGCAAAATACTTAAGACTGGGGTGGATATTCACCTTTTGGCAGAACAACAACCCCAAACATAGATTCAGAGCTACAATGGATTAAGATCAAAGTTTATTTATGTGATAGAATGACACAAGGCTAAACCGACATCCAGTTCATAATTGGGCAACACTGGAACTCAGAAAACTGCAGTCTCTAGATGTGCTAAGCTGGTAAAGAAGTCAACCAGATGGGCATGTCCAGCCATCACACTGCTCAGGATGAAGAGAGGTTCTGTTTCCTAAAGATGCCACAAATCCTCATTGTAAATGATGTTTTTTGCAGTGGTTGAAGACTAAGCAAACACCACTCTTTCAATGTATCCATCTCCATTACATCTAAAAATTATTTTTACGCCATGCTTCATCTCTTTGCTTGTAAATCATTTCATCTATTTGCCTGAGTGCTGTTTTTCTCTGAGCTTAATGCTTTTATCATTCTGCCAGAGAAGAAGGATAACATTCTGCTCGTAGGAGGGCTGGCTGAGCCACGCTGTTCCTTTTCCATATTTATGACTGAGAGGTGTGCAAGGAATTGCTTCCACTCCCCCTCCTACTTTATCTCCTCCTCTTCATCTTCAAGTACGAATTCATCAGTCTGTCTTTCCTTAGTACCTTATGATCAATCATTTTTTCCTACTATGTTGAAGTAAATTTAACATTGAGCTATTCCCATTTTATGACATTTCTTTGAAATTTGTAAGCTTATTTGATATATTCTATACCATCAAATGCATATTAGGTAAGTAGTACTTCTCCTGGTTTGCTCTTTGTTCAGTGTACCTTTTTACTGACCATCACCAAAATACATCACTGTTCTACACTCACATTAAGAATGTTTTAATTATCCAGTCCGTTGATAAGTAACTAAGCTTGATTCCAACTTCTGCTACAGAATGTTTAATAAAAGATGGAGCTGGTAAGTCTAAGTTGTTGAATTGGATTTAGGGTGTCTCTGATATTTAAAAAAAGAATCTTTAAATGTTTTCAAAGACATCAAAAACATTTGAAAAAAATGAATTTTAAAACATAATCCTATCCTACGTAGACTATGTGTTCATTATTTTCCAGTCCAATGAACAATAGATACCACACAATAAATATCCAAAATTTGACCCCCATGAAATTCTTGCCTCTCAGTTCATTGATGCAGCTTCAAAATTGAATCCCCTTTTATAAGACCTCTGTTCATTTAATAACTACCAATCAAGCCTATTCTATTCTGTGCAAATCTGAACTTTCAGAAATAAAGCAAAATTTACAGAACCACAGGATATGTGGAATGAAACTCAGCCCAGTCAATATAGTGTGTCAGGCATAAAATTTGTTTCTAAGTGTAAAATGTGTCCGAGGCATGTGATGCCCGTCTAAAGATTTCACTCTACTGTTGCTTTTAGTTGATAAAATCCAACACTTGAGGTTTCTGGCACCTAAGCCCTGCTTACTACCATAATCTAAAGACCGGTAATCTGTTCTGTCTCGGTGAACTTCTGCATGACCCGCTTAGTCTGTGTTAAAAAAAAAGACTGAGGAGTATCAAATGACACAGTACTCCATGTCTAGTTATATTTGACCTAAAACAACAGCCATCTGGTCTCAAAGATTGTGTGTCATTATAAGAGTCCACCCTGGAACCACAAAAACAGCTAATCATTACATAACTGGATCTTTACAGCACTGTAACTTGATTGGTAGCTCCGAGGTGTAATGGTGGCAGGTTGATTTCAGCCTCTTCTTGTTGTGTTGGCCACATCAGAAATTACACAGAGACAGACCAAGGACTTCTAAGGCCCTGGTTTGAATAGCTTTATAAAAGGGTTATCTGTCAGCTGTTGGTGATGGTGTCATTTGTGTCCATGAGGCATCTTCTGTTTCTTTGCTGACTGCTTTGATAGAGACTGCACACAAAAATACACTCTGGAACTCTAGAGTTAGTCCCTATCACATTGCCTGGTGTAGACAACTTCCATTATTACTAATGTGTAAAGCTACTGATGTTGCTGTTTCAGCACTGTTGGTTAGAGTTCTTTTTTAATTTTTTTATGTAACCAGAGATATTCTCAAGCTTTCACCCTCTCTCTGAGCAATCTGTCGGACGAGAGCAGTGATGCATCTTAAAGGGACATGCCTATTAGAGCCATAAATCACAGATGGACCAGCAGAAAGGGTTGTGAGCAAAACAACAACCAGTCATGTCATTTTAGAGATTGTTTCTCCAAAGGTTTTTATGCAACACATAGGAGTTTCCAAAAATCGACAGGGGAGATCCAGAGATGGTGTTGCACCTCTTAGAGCTGCAGTTGACTCAGGATTTCTTTTTCCCTGGCAGAATTATGTTTAAAGTAATCTTTGTCCTACATGTTTCTTCTGACAGGAAGTAACATTAACGATGTGTAGTGAACCAACAAGGGTGTAGTCTGAAGCTGATAGAGAATCGGCGGAGGGAACTAAAGATTAGGGTGATGGCAAAAAGGCCTTCCAACCTCAAAAACTTCATCACCTGACATGAATCCTCAAAACACCAGTGGAAACATGTAGAACGTATGATTCCTGTAATGCCAATGAAGATATTTCCTAGGATTATTGAGAATTATAATATAAACAATTATTAATATGCCATTTTTAATTAAATATAAATTAAAGCCTATTTTATAAATTTATACTGCTTTTGCATGGTATTATACTAATTTTAAGAGATGCTGGTATCATTACATGTAAATTATTTTTACTCTAAATCTGCAAGGGGTATGAATATGTCTAGGCTTAACTGTAAATATCCATGCATATATTTTAACAGTTGGACTAAATATTACTTATATGACAAATATGTGAAATTATAAACCATTGGACTTGTGTTTAACACCAAAATAGAAGAGTTTTTCTATATCTTTTATTTTGTCCACTGCATCAGATAAAATAGCTTCCCATGAATTAAACACTTGTCTGATAGTGGTTAGAATAACGTCACAAGATCAGTTTAAGTTCTGGTATCAATAAACTGTTGTATAATTCTGTTTATTTGATACAGACATAAGTAATTAAATGATTGGCCTTCTATAAAATAACCATAAATGATACAGAATCTATTAAGAAATTTAGGAATATATAAAACCAATGACATCAGGACAGATTTTGTTCTTTAATTGCGGCCCTCCAGGTAGCAGTCTTTGTATTTGGAATTGTTTCCTTACCTACATTATTGTATGATGTTCTAATTTTAGTTTTCTTATTTCATTTAACACATTTTCTTCCTGGGATGTAGCATATGTTGTTTCTAAGTCTCGGTTTTTTTCTAGGTCAAATTCAGTTGATTCTTCAGGCACAGTTTTTCTTATACGATAAGTAAAAAATTATGTTGCATAACAACTTTTGCTGATACCAGAAGAGATATTACAGGTCCTTCTCAAAATATTAGCATATTGTGATAAAGTTCATTGTTTTCCATAATGTAATACGGATGATTTTGGCATACAGCTCATGAAAACCCAAAATTCCTATCTCACAAAATTAGCATATTTCATCCGACCAATAAAAGAAAAGTGTTTTTAATACAAAAAACGTCAACCTTCAAATAATCATGTACAGTTATGCACTCAATACTTGGTCGGGAATCCTTTGGCAGAAATGACTGCTTCAATGCGGCGTGGCATGGAGGCAATCAGCCTGTGGCACTGCTGAGGTCTTATGGAGGCCCAGGATGCTTCGATAGCGGCCTTTAGCTCATCCAGAGTGTTGGCTCTTGAGTCTCTCAACGTTCTCTTCACAATATCCCACAGATTCTCTATGGGGTTCAGGTCAGGAGAGTTGGCAGGCCAATTGAGCACAGTGATACCATGGTCAGTAAACCATCTACCAGTGGTTTTGGCACTGTGAGCAGGTGCCAGGTCGTGCTGAAAAATGAAATCTTAATCTCCATAAAGCTTTTCAGCAGATGGAAGCATGAAGTGCTCCAAAATCTCCTGATAGCTAGCTGCATTGACCCTGCCCTTGATAAAACACAGTGGACCAACACCAGCAGCTGACACGGCACCCCAGACCATCACTGACTGTGGGTACTTGACACTGGACTTCTGGCATTTTGGCATTTCCTTCTCCCCAGTCTTCCTCCAGACTCTGGCACCTTAATTTCCGAATGACATGCAGAATTTCCTTTCATCCGAAAAAAGTACTTTGGACCACTGAGCAACAGTCCAGTGCTGCTTCTCTGTAGCCCAGGTCAGGCGCTTCTGCCGCTGTTTCTGGTTCAAAGATGGCTTGACCTGGGGAATGCGGCACCTGTAGCCCATTTCCTGCACACGCCTGTGCACGGTGGCTCTGGATGTTTCTACTCCAGACTCAGTCCACTGCTTCCGCAGGTCCCCCAAGGTCTGGAATCGGCCCTTCTCCACAATCTTCCTCAGGGTCCGGTCACCTCTTCTCGTTGTGCAGCGTTTTCTGCCACACTTTTTCCTTCCCACAGACTTCCCACTGAGGTGCCTTGATACAGCACTCTGGGAACAGCCTATTCGTTCAGAAATTTCTTTCTGTGTCTTACCCTCTTGGTTGAGGGTGTCAATAGTGGCCTTCTGGACAGCAGTCAGGTCGGCAGTCTTACCCATGATTGGGGTTTTGAGTGATGAACCAGGCTGGGAGTTTTAAAGGCCTCAGGAATCTTTTGCAGGTGTTTAGAGTTCACTCGTTGATTCAGATGATTAGGTTCATAGCTCGTTTAGAGACCCTTTTAATGATATGCTAATCTTGTGAGATAGGAATTTTGGGTTTTCATGAGCTGTATGCCAAAATCATCCGTATTAAGACAATAAAAGACCTGAAATATTTCAGTTAGTGTGCAATGAATCTAAAATATATGAATGTTAAATTTTCATCATGACATTATGGAAAATAATGAACTTTATCACAATATGCTAATATTTTGAGAAGGACCTGTATGTTGATCATTTATTTTGAAAAAAATCTGTCCACTCTGTCTCAGAGAATCTGGTAAAATCTCAATCTTTAAGTAATGATACGTTTTACAGGTGTTTTTAATGTTTTTCCATAACAATCAATGTTACGGTTGCATAGTCGCATGAATGGATTTGTGCCTCGCATACCTATGTCTAAACAGAGCTGCTGATGAGAAAGAGGTCTACAGGGGTTGGACAATGAAACTGAAACACCTGGTTTTAGACCACAATAATTTATTAGTATGGCATAGGGCCTCCAATACAGCGTCAATTCGTCTTGGGAATGACATATACAAGTCCTGCCCAGTGGTCAGAGGGATTTTAAGCCATTCTTCTTGCAGGATAATGGCCAGGTCACTACGTGATACTGGTGGAGGAAAACGTTTCCTGACTCGCTCCTCCAAAACACCCCAAAGTGGCTCAATAATATTCAGATCTGGTGACTGTGCAGGCCATGGGAGATGTTAAACTTCCCTTTCATGTTCATCAAACCAATCTTTCACCAGTCTTGCTGTGTGTATTGGTGCATTGTCATCCTGATACACGGCACCGCCTTCAGGATACAATGTTTGAACCATTGGATGCACATGGTCCACTTGGCAGTGACGCGCCCATCTAGCACAAGTATTGGGCCAAGGGAATGCCATGATATGGCAGCCCAAACCATCACTGATCCACCCCCATGCTTCACTCTGGGCATGCCACAGTCTGGGTGGTACACTTCTTTGGGGCTTCTCCACACCGTAACTCTCTCGGATGTGGGCAAAACAGTAAAGGTGGACTCACCAGAGAACAGTACATGTTTCACATTGTCCACAGCCCAAGATTTGCGCTCCTTGCACCATTGAAACCGACGTTTGTCATTGGCATGAGTGACCAAAGGTTTGGCTATAGCAGCCCGACCATGTATATTGACCCTGTGGAGCTCCCGACGGACAGTTCTGATGGAAACAGGAGAGTTGAGGTGCACATTTAATTCTACCGTGATTTGGGCAGCCGTGGTTTTATGTTTTTTGGATACAATCCGGGTTAGCACCCGAACATCCCTTTCAGAAAGCTTCCTCTTGCATCCACACTTAATCCTGTTGGATGTGGTTCGTCCTTCTTCGTGGTATGCTGACATTACCCTGGATACCGTGGCTCTTGATACATCACAAAGACTTGCTGTCTTGGTCACAGATGCAAGACGTGCACCAACAATTTGTCCTCTTTTGAACTCTGGTATGTCACCCATAATGTTGTGTGCATTTCAGTATTTTGAGCAGAACTGTGCTCTTACCCTGCTAATTGAACCTTCACACTCTGCTCTTACTGGTGCAATGTGCAATCAATGAAGACTGGCTACCAGGCTGGTCCAATTTAGCCTTGAAACCTCCCACACTAAAATGACAGGTGTTTCAGTTTCATTGTCCAACCCCTGTATATGGGAGTAAGAATGGTGGAAAGGTGAAAAAAATTTAATCTTGTTATTTAATAGGTGTTTCACAGGCATCACACAGACCAAAATCTTCCATATACTGATTTAGTGTATTAACTGACTGCAAGTTACAAAGTGAAGATGATCTGCTGAGCCTGTCTAACTCTGTGTCTAACTCTGTGTTCAGAGTGAGGTTGAAATCCCTCCCACCACAAGTGCTGTTCCAGCCTGAGTTGAAATGGCAGAAAAGAGACTGGTAAAAGTAGGAGTCATCCACGTTTGAGCCGTATACATTAGCAATACACCAGTATTTGTTGTTTATGTTTATGTTAATAATTGCATATCTTCCTTCTGGATCCAATATGTCATCTTTGCATGTAAAACTGTCCTTCTATTAATTATAGCAGCTACCCCTCTTTGTTTGGAATTATAGTTAGCTAAATAAACATGAAGACATTCTGATGTACTTAGTGCATGCGATCCTGATTTGGATATGAGGGTATCCAAAAGTCAGACAATGGCTGCTTTAAGTTTTTTCTAGGTGATCTATGATTTCATGCTTTTTAATATTAGTTCCAATTCCATTTGATAAATCGTATTCAATCAAATTCATATCACTAACTATGAGGTCTAAGGTAAGTTTGATTGTAAGTGTCTTACTTTTTTCCTCGCAGGAAAAGAGCTAGTCAGTAGTCAAGGATCTCTTTTGGGAACTGATCATTCACACTGTAATTCGTACCTTGCAGCTCTCTACCATGGCTTCTAACTTGTTCTTTTTGTTTTTAAAGTTCGAATTTTGCCAGAATTGGTCACGGCCAACTCGCTGGTCCATTGTGGTGATAAAAGAGCTGACCCATTGTCATGGAACTTTGGGTCATGACTGAAAGAACAAGATCCCGGATAAAGCAGCTAAAATGCACTTCCTTTGCAGGGTGGCCGGCACTCCCTTAGAGATCCGAGCCATCTGGGAGGAGCTCAGAGTAGAGCCTCAAGAGGTGTTCCAGGCATGTCCCACAGGGAGGAGGCCAGGGGAGGGCTCAGGACATGCTGGTGGGACTATGTCTCTTAGCTGGTCTGGCAACTCCTCGGGCTTCCCCGAGAGGAGCTGGAAGAGTTGTCTGGGAGGTTTTGGTGTCTCTGCTGAGAGTGCCGACCCCACAACTCTGTTACGGATAAACGTAAGACACGAGCATAAGTATTGGTCATTGCCAGTGGTTGTTGCACTGCTTCAGTCCCAGACCATGCACATGGTGGAATGTGATGGTCTGTCACTAGAGATTTTCAGCTGCCCCTGGAGAAAACCTTAAGTGGTGGCCTCTGGGTCTTCTCATGTATACTCAGGAATGCTAGCCAAAAAAAAGTTTGCCATGCTCCTGGCTTGGATATCCAGTATCCCCTTTATTTTGCTGTTGTCACTGGAGAGCTGCGTCATCCCTTCGGTGAGTTTTTGTACACTTTCCCTCAGCGTGTTGTTCTCAGCCGCTAGAGTTGCCATCTGTTCCTGGCTGTGCATTGGCAATTCCCTCATGGCCTGGAATTACTTCTGCAAAGGACCCCCAAGTTCCAGATGGCGTTGTGGAGTTGGAGTTGAAGACGGCATCATATATCTGCCTTAATAAGCCCACTGTCTTCTGGACAAAGCAGGCAGCGTTAGCAATTAAACCTGATTTGGTTTGTTAGAAACTCCAGAAAACTCAGGTTGAGGTCTCAACAAGGCCTCCAACTGATCAAAGACTACCTGGCAAACAGACCACAGTTTGTGAGACTGAAGGGTTGTGTGTCTATTTAGGTAGTCAGCAGCACCGGAGCACCACAAGGGAACTGTGCTCTCACTATTCCTTTTCACTCTGTACACCTCAGACTTCTAGTGCAAGTCAGAATCTTGCCATCTGCAGAAATATTAAGATGACTGCAGTTAATGGGTGGATCCAATAAGGACAAAAAACTGAGTACAGAGAGCTGGGGAAGTGGACTGTTTTGTGGCATGGTGTAGAAAACAAAGATTGTTGTAGATTTCAAGATAATTTGAAATTGGTCAAACACTATTTCCATCATGGGAGAAGACATAGAGGTAGTGGAAGAGTATAAATGTGACGTGGAGAGTGCATTCTCTTCTGTCATCATCAACAAGCTAATAACGAAGTCTGGCTCTGTTCTGGGGACTCCTCTAGAACCTCTGGAGATGGCTGTGCAAAGGAGGATTTTTCATAAAATGAAGAGCATTACAGACAACCGTGAACATCTCAATAGGTCTCAATAGGAACAAATTAAAAACCTCTAAGCCCCCAGCACCAACCACCCCACGGCAGAATCCTCATCTGGCAGACATCCTTTACAGCTTCTACTACACTTGCTCACACCTCCCACCAACTGGTCCACATCTTACTCTAAAGATACCCATGCACCAACCACCCTCCTCTCCTTGGACGCCCTAAATGGATTTAAGAACTCCAAGGAAGATTTATATAGGCTCTTTCAGCATTAGTATACCAGGAAAGCTCCAGGACCTGACTATGTCTCCCTCTCAAGTTTTAGAAACTGTGCTTACCAACTCACCCCCATCTTCACTCAGATCTTCAACAAGTCTCTAGAGCTGTGTGAAGTTCCATCATGCTTCAAATGCTCCACCATCATCCTGGTCCCCAAATTCACCATCACAGGGTCAAATGATGACTGACTTGTTGCCCTCACATATGTGGTCATAAAAGCCTTTGAGCAACTGGTGTTTAAGTATGTGAAAGACCTCACAGGCCCCTTGCCGGGCCCCTTTGCAGCGCTATTTGCAAAATCCAGCCGTCACAGTGGCGGTTTTGTCCCCCGGCTGTCTCTCAGGTGAACACTTAACAATCAGAGTGCCCAGATCGATACCAGGAATATTTAGATTACTTCAACCATGTCTCTCTCTTTTAAAAGCTGATTCTTATTTTAATCCTTCCATCAGAGGCTTCTTCAGCTCCACTGTAATACTGACCGGTACAGGAGATCCTTCCTGGCCCCAGCTTAAACATCTACACAACTTTTGGAAGAAATTTGAATGGTTAGACTTACTGGAAGATCTAACTTCCCCTTGGGATTAATAAAGTATTTTAAATTAAATTTTAATATCTTTATGGAACGAAAAGTTTAACTTAGAATCCTGTTTTCATGAGGCGGATCTGGAGTTGGCAGAGCTGAAGATGTGAAGACTGTGAAGATTGGGGTGACCTGGGGAATTTTTGGATATACTGTATTGGACAAATGAGGAAGAATATTGGAGGGGAGGAGGAAAAAAACAGAACCATAGAGAAGTTTTATGGATGTTGTGAAAGAGAACATGCAGAGGCATGGTATGAGAGGAAGATGCTGGGGATAGAATGGAGACAGATTAGCTGTTCTGGTGACCCCTAAAGGGAGCAGCTGGAAAGTAAAGTTGTGTTAAATGGTCCAATATAAGATAAACAGTAGTTATTGTAAACTGAGGGTGTATTCACACCAGGAAAGTCCTTTGGTCCGCTTGTTTGGTCCGGACCAAAAGCAAACTTTATTTTTTTCATTTGGTGCAGTTTGTTTTCACATTGTACTTTTTGCAAGTGAACTATTACTTGTAAACAAAGCCACGCAAGTGACAATCATTGTTCCCATTGGACAGAAAAGACGGGGGCGGGACAGAGCACAGACCCGGAAATTTAGGAACACAGCACATCTGTAGACGTGCTGCGTGCAGCACCTCTGTTCTGCATATTTGTGCTGTTATTACAGCTGCAATATTATTGTGAGGGTGAAGAGCAGCTCATTCAACACAGACTTTGAGACGTTCCATTTATAATTTTGGATCCCCGTTGGAGAATGCGTGCTGAACGCCAACGTTCTCCACGTGCCTTGTCCCACAACAAGCCAGTAGCGTTGCTAAGCAACACACAGCTTATCAGGTATGATTACCTTACAACACAAACCTTTGCTACCGGCTACGGTGGCTTTTTATGTCCAAAGAGACGTACGCTTTTTGTAGTTGGTCCGGATCGGGTCCGGTTTGTATTCAGACCATAAGCGAACCGCACCAGATTCCGTTTGGAAGCCGACCGAGACCACCTCCAAAAGTGGGTCTCGGTCCGGTTGTTTGGTGGGGAGCAGGGTTCCCTTGAGTGTATTCACACCTGCACAAAAGGTCCGGACCAAGGGGGGAAACGAACTTTGGTCCGACCAAAAGTGGCAAGTGTGAATACACCCTAACCAATCGTAAAAGCTCATTATGAAGATATGTGATATCTATACCAAATCAAGTGGAAATATTAGAGTACCATATCTGCTGTCACTTCTGAAATCTCTTGCAAATATATGACTAATTAGGTTGTAAATCAGTTAATATTAACTAAAGTCTGTGTGCTCAGTGTTGTTGCCCAACAAATAAATGTATGATAGGGTTAAAAGCTGACATTAACTTCAAAACAAAAACAGTTAATTCAGTTTTGTCTCTGTCTTTTATGTTTATGAAGAAACACTTTATTCAAACACTGTTTCAACATTTCACATTTATCCAGTTAAGAAATGGATTATTGCAGTTATCCCAAGAAACTGTTTTCAATCTAGGATTACAAACATTCTGCCCCACTGGCTGCACATCACCAAATCAAACTGGACAATAAAAAAACATAATAACATAAATTTAATCAACATTGGCACATAAGCCTAAACAAGACGACAGCATATAAATGCTGGCATAAGACAATTATAGCAGTACATACTCACACCACCCTCCCAACTGCAGCAAAGTTCAGAAATATCAGATGTACATGATGCATGATGAGTTAAAAATATTAAACAAAACATCTGAAGTCTGCCACTAAAAAAGATGTGTTATGCTGAATTTAGAATAATGCCAATGGAACCAAAGACCTGAGAAGAACATTCAAGGTGCAAACAATCAGTGTCTGGAGATTGTAATTAACCCTCAATGATCAGTTGAGATCTTTAATGAGGCACATATTCAAAAAATATGTAAAAGATGTTTTGCATTATTTATTTATTTACCACAATAAATGTATTTGTCTTCAGGATATATTTATATACAATGATTGATTGATTGATTGATTGAGGGAGGAATGAACGGACGGATGGACTGACTGACTGACTAATTGATTGATTGATTGATTGATTGATTGAGGCCTATAAATGTGTGCAGCCTCTCATCGTTGAAGTCCAATAAATGCAGCATTCCAAATGAAATTCATGAATTATTTGAACCTTAACTTTGATTGTGTTCTAAACAAAAAATAGTTGTACTGCTTTTAGCCATAACGAAGTAAATGCCTAAACGTTACTGAAAAGATGGCCATACAATGCATTTGGCATTGCAACATACACAGTCTGCATAAGCCAAGCTGTAGCAGACAGTATACTGCACATGTGTGTCACACCCGTAGAATCAACACAACTTGATAATACAACAGTAATCACCAAACAATTATTCTACCTACCAGCTCAAAGTCCCGGCCTCCACCTGTCAATGGATCAACAGCTTCCTGAAGGACCGGCAGCAGCAGGTGAGGCTCGGGAGCATCTTCTCCCACACCGGCGCTCCCTAAGGGTGTCCCCTCTGTGGAACTCCTGATGTTTGCAGATGACACAAATGTTATTGTGTGATGAGTATAGAATACAGACAGGAGGTGGATCAGCTGGTATACTGGTGTGGTTAGAACCATCTGGAACTTAACCTACTCAAAGCTGTGGAGATAATGGTAGACTTTGAGAGAACAGTACTCCCACAACCTTCACCATCCTCAACAACACTGTATCTGCTGTGGACCACTTCCACTGAAACCTGAGATGGTCGTCACACATAGACAATGTTTGGAAGAAGGCCCAGCAGAGACTGTACTTCCTAAGGCAACTCAAGAAGTACCTCCTTCCACAGGAGCTGCTGGTCATCTTCTACACTGCCATAATTCAGTCTGTCCACTTTCGTCCATCTAAGTGTGGTTTGGCTCATCCAAAAAACAGGACAGGTCCAGACTGCAACGAACAATCAGGCCCGCAGAGAGAATCATCAGGGCTGACCTTCCCTACATCCAGAACTTAAACAAGTCTAGTGTCAGGAAAAGGGCAGCTAAAGCAAACTTTAAAAAATCCTCACTGACAGCAAAGTGTACCAGAGTCAGATTCCTTGTTTGTCTGTACAAACTTGGCAATAAAACTGATTCTGATTCTGAATCTCATGCTATCCTATGCTGGTCATTCACTCACTCTGGGATGCAAGATGCTTGAAATTTAAAATGAAACTAAAAGCAATACTTTTTATCCGAATAATTTGCACAGTAGTTATCTGACCATTTGGAGACCACCCTCAGACAGTATTAAAATTTAATTCTCAGATAGCCCATTAATTCTTCTAGTATGAAAAATAAATAAAATAAAGTAGAGGGGGCGAGCACAGAAAAGTTAATTACCCGTTCATTATACAGCAGAATACTGTGAATTTCACCCCATTGATCCCAGTATATATTCACTATTCAGAATGAAAGTACATCAAAAACAATAAAGACGTGACTGGACCTGACATTTGGCATACATATAGGCAAGATAGGAATCAGTGTGAAAGCAGATTAAGATTTTCTCTGCTTTGTTTCCAGAAATATGGTTTCACAACACAGTGTTGAAAAGTGGTGGTAAGCTTATATATTGAACTCAGCTGAATATAAACAAAATCAGGCCTTTTTTCAGAAATGAGTGCAAGTCCAAAATAAATGCATCTTTTGAACCTTTAAAGACTAGCAAACATGTTATAATGGAGACTCTGCATACACAGGCCCCTGGACAAATTTGCCAGGGCACACGACGGCACAGTCTTTGTTCTTTCAAGTTCTGGTTGAGCCATATGTCAAACTGTTTATGTTACTTCCATTCAGAAGGAGTATGTTGCTCTGTACTTTGATCTGCCATAGATCTAAATCACCTTGTGTCTAACTATTAATAATTTTAATGTTTTTGAGTTTATATAATCTGTTTTTTTTTAGGTTGTTCTCTTTATGTTGTCTCTAAAAAGGATACCTGTGTTGTTGTACCAATTTTACGACAATAGAACTGCAGCAATACAGTCAGCAGTCAGAAAATGTTCCAGACGTGAAGCAGAATTCAAAGATAATCTAATTTGAGAAGAAATTGGTGTCACCGTTGGTGTGTTTCTATAGTAAGATGATCCCAAGGTGTAATTTATATGTAATTATATGTTTCCAAACAATGTTCCAAAAACCTGTGATAGATTTAAAGAATGCATTACATACTATGAATAATATTCCATCTGCATTCCTGAGTGACTTGAAAGCAAACTGTTTGTTGACTGTCAACATGCTGTTTTTATAATTCGAGGTGCAATTAATTTGCCATTGATGACACTAATGGTGTTTGCTCCCGTGGCAGACTCGCTTCCCATCTGTTCTGTGTCTAGTGTCATGTGAAGGAAAATTTATATTTATGGCTATTACATTTTTATTTAACTGAGTGGTAAGTGCAGTGCCTGAAGACAAGACTGCAGCCAAGTAATACTCCATGATAGGATTCATCACTCTAGATGGTACCAAAAGCCTTTTAGGGGCAGTCATGTTTGGGAGGATGTTTCGGTGTGCATTTCTCACATACACACAGACACGTCTTCACTTTCATACAGTGAAAAGGTGACTGTTTGATGGTGGCAAAGCAACAGCTGTGGATGACCTTATGTGATCCTTGAGGTTGTCATGACAGCACATCCCTTACTCCCACAACTACACACTATTCCATTACTGAGCAACATCGCTTATTTATGATTTCTTCAGTTTGCTGACGCTGTGTTTGTCAAAGTGTGTATGTGAGTATGTTTTAGTTTTCTGTGTGGAAATACAGTACCTGTGTGTGAGTGTCTCACTCAGATGTGTAGGGCAATGCACCTGCATGGAGACACATCCACACATCCATTTAACAAACTGAAACTAGGATGAGATTCTTGTCTGTGTCAACTTTTCTTTTATCCCTCTTTGTTTGTGGTTGTTCTGATGTATGCAGATAAATTAGTAATAGCACATTTAGAATTTAAATTTAAATGGGCTTAATTATATTGGATACAGAGAGGTAGCTAGATTAGTAAGAAGCACAACTGGTAGTTAAATTCCATAATTCCTGTAATAGCGATTTATGTACTTTTACATTTATCACACAACTCCGAATCAGCCCTGCTGCATTCATTTTTTAATACTTGATAGAAGCTCCAGCTAGTCCAAACTACCACAAATATTTTGGGCCTAGATACCACACATACTGCTGCTGTAGAGTTAACATATGCAAATATTGCAGCATTGACCCTGTAATGTTACTAGATGTCATGCTATGCCATTTAGATTCACTATCTCCGCTGATGCGGAGTTACTGACCTCAGCATCCCGAGTGCTGAAAATTACTAATATCTGTTTGACCACTTGCAATAAAAATCATACTGAATGTTGTGGGTTTACAGTTTGTGACTTCATATGCCAGTAAGCACATAGCCTGTATAGGGTAACAAATGCAGTATGAGAGCGGAAATGGAAAATAAATAATGTCCGACTTTACAGGAGTCAACCTCAGTGGACAGCTAGTTTAACCCAGAAATCAGCATTATATTAAACAACTAAGAGCTCGTTTGTACACCTTCATAAGTTTTTGTACACAGCCCGACACAAATGTGACCAGATATTCCACATCTAGAGAGAATTTGTGTTTAGCATAGGTAACTTTATATATGTTGACTTCAGCAGGTTCAGTCAACTGCAAAAAATGATAAAACATTCACCTACCTGTACAGAATCCTGATATTCATTGATAAATAAAACCCTGACTTTAAGAGAGGAACTTCATGAGGTTGCTCTCAACAAGTAAAATTTTTATCTAAAAAAAAGATACATTTACACTATTCTGAATAGATTTAGATTGCCTGACAGCGGCGTGAATTTTGCTAACACTGTTTTGGTGTTTTTGCTTTTCTTTCTTTTTTAACCCAAAGCTTTCCAGGTAACTCTACAGAATAAGGCAAGTTCCATAAAATTTGTGGATGATCCTTCAAATGTTTCCCACAGTGGGTTAAAATCAGACTGCCAAACTCAGGTTTGAATTAATGGTCCAAAATTCTTCTTGAGTGCATTCACATCTGTGTGTGCATGTTTGTGCCAGGTGTGGACAAGACCATAGATTGTATAAAGAGGATTGAGTTTTCTTTCTTAGAAGGTGAGGTGATCATTAAGTATTGGGAAAAAAAAGGGAAAGGTCAAACTTCCTCTGTCCTGGTGCAGTAGTACTCTGTAAATTTTACATTGTTCAGCTTAATGAGGTTAGAGTTAGCAGAGCTTAGAGATTTTACAGCTATATTACAGAATATACTGAACCCATAAATCTTCATGTGACTTGTTTGTCTATGTTGGATATTGTACACGGCGTGTGTATCACTGTGTGTTCTTTGTTCAAAATCCTTCAGAGCATGCTGTGTGTGTTGGCTCTCTGTCACTATCTTAGACACCTGCAGTTTGAAGGGAAGAATCTGGTTTCAGCACTTGGACACAAATTCAAAATGTGTTTAAAAAGATCAAGTGAACAGACACTGAGATCTGTGATCATAGCTGGAAGTTACAATACACACGCATTCACAAAAACACCAGCGTACAGCCCTTGGTAAAAAAATATGGAATCAATAGGCTTGTAAAATGTTTAGTCAGTTGTTTTGCTTTGTGCAAAAAGGAAAAGAAACTCACAGACAACAACATTCTGGCTTTGTAGAAACATATCTCACACAATGTTAAAACATTGTTTAAATTAATGACATATACTTTTTTTCTAATCAAGATATGTAAAAAAATAAATGGAATCATTCAATTTGGCAAAAAAATGAACTAAAACAGAAAAAGGAGTGCTTTATTGCAGCTCCTCTTACATTTCTGGTAGTTAAAATAGTTTGGGGTGTGATATTTGGAGTGATAGAATGAGAAAATTGTGTAAAATCTTATGTCATCATGTGCCCATGGATCAGCTGTCTTCTTGATCCATGGGCACATGATGGCGCCGTTGTGTGTGGACTGCCATCCGTCATGGAGAGCGCTGTTTGTGTTTATGATGTTCCTGTCAATTGTCATTTACAATAGCAACTCTCTGTTGGTGTACGATCATCATACTCTTCTGGATTTTTTACGGTTTTCAGCCAGAAATGTTGTTGCGTTTGTCAACATGGTTGGAAAACTTTACCTCCTCTTCTATTAGAGATACCCACATACTGATGCCACTACCCATGCTACATTCCTGGAGGAGACACCACCATACATATGTGTAGTGGACGTCTGGATAAAATAAATATCTATATGGTGCATTTTCATGTGGCCTCATTAAATGATCACGAGGCGACTCACAGACTCCTTTCTTGTCGATGCTCACTGGTGCCTGTTTGGTACCTGTCATTTGCCAACATAAGGTGTACCATCTTCACTGCTCCCACATTGCTCGCCTAGTGCAACACTTGGTGAATCTGGGAAGCCTCTGACCTTTCCACAAAACTCCTCGGGCTTTTAGTGCTTCGGTTATGCCAGCACTTGTCAGGTTTGGACTGGTGAACACCAGGTCAATTTATAACAAGACATTCATCCTCGAAGGCTTCTCCTCATCAAGTGGGTTGGATATGCTCTGCGTGACAGAGACCAGGATGAATGCTAGTGAGACTAGCGCCTCTGTCATCTTTCTACAGCTTTAACTTCTTTTATTTGAAATTGGCCCCTCTAAACCAATAAGGTGTGTAGTAATTTATCAACCACCCAAATACCACAAGGACTTTTTAAAAGATTTTTCTGTTTAGCTGGAATAATGTCCAAAGATGATAGAGTTCTTATTGTTGGTGATTTTCACATACATGTTTGGTGTTGGTGAAGAATTTTTTAATCCTCATGTATTTTTAATTTTATGCAGTGTGTGTCTGGGCCATCACAGGAACGGTGGCACACATCGGACCTTGTGTTATCTTTTGATTTGTCGGTTTCCAGCTTGAAGATCTGTGATGGTGTGTTTTCAGACCATTTGCCTGTGTTGTTTGGCATTGTCTTTCTGGGTCACACTTTTAAATCTAGCGCTCCTTTCCAGCAAGTGCATATTATTAACCCTTCCACTGCTGTCTGGTTAATAACCTCTTCAATAAAAAACATGTTATGCCGGAGACTGCATGTCATGATACAAATAACCTTAGCTCGTAGTTACATTCCACCTGCCAGACTGTGTTGGATGCTGTGCTCCACAGGATCCCAAGTTGTGTAAAACTAAGTTGCGGCTGGATGAATAAACGCATACATTCACAAACAAGTGTTGAAAAGCAGAAAATATGGGGAAGAAGGAGTGTAATTTCAAAATTTAAAAGGCTGTTGGTATTATTGTCAGGCAGCTATGAAAGATACTAAAAGAAAACACTATTTATAATGTTCTTAGTGTTCCAAAAACTGTCTGCATTGAACCATCGTTCGAGGCATGTGAAGAGTTTCTGAAGGTTTTTTGTAGATAACATGGTAAATGTCTGGGCTTAGATGTCTCCCCCTCCCTTTGCCCACTTTTAGTTTCCTGCTCTGCTGCCTTTCACCAGTTCGAGTTGCTGACTTTAACTGTTCAAACCAGATTATTGATCATTTTAAACCCCCAGGTTCTCCAATAGATGCACTCCCACCTAGGTTATTTAAAGGTAATTTCTGCTTTTGGACCCTGCTTTTTGTTTACAGTAGTCTGTCCTTAGGTGTTTGTAGTGTATTCAGTTGCTATTCCACTACACCAGGCGTGGCTGTAACTATTGGAGTAGAGTAGGGGCAGGAGGAGAAGAAAAAAAGTTGAGTATAAGAAATTGAAAATGAATGATGAGGTCTTGCTGCCTTATTTGATCTACATTCCTCGAGAGTACGTTCACACAACAGTGTTGTTCCAAATGACTGGAAATATGCAATAGGGCAGCCTTTGATTAAAAAGCCTAGCCTGGATCCAACTGTGCAGTCACATTTTAGACTAATCTCCAAACTACGAAATAAACGTAAATACTGCTGAAAATCACCCATACACAGTTGATGGACTTTTAAAGGCACATAACATTCCTGAGGTCTTTGAGTCTTGTTTCAAGTCACTTAACAGCACATAATCTACACAGGGTTTATAAACATATTTTTGCTACAATATCCAGAAATTGTGTGTTCCTCGTGTTTTTGTACTTAGCTGCATTTGATACTCTCGTTTAGAGCATTATTTTGGGATTCGTGGGCCTGCCCTTGGTCCTACTTGACAGAAAGGAGAGCCTTGGCAATTTTAAGTCTTCCTACGCTTCCCTTTCCTGAGGTTTTGGTTTCTAGTCCCAGGGTCTCCAGTGGGTCATCTTATGTAGAACTTGGCCCTCTGGTTCAGTACAAAAGCCTACTGTCACTAACTTTGTGGCGAAAATGGCCAGTGATTTTAGTCTTGACAGGCAGATCAGTTCAGTGGTGAAATCCAGTTTTTATCAACTGAGACAACTGAGACAAAATGTTATTTTAAAACTAACTTTCTGTACTATGGTGTCTCACAGACATCCCTGTCTCTTCTCTACAGAATGCAGATGCATTGCTTTTAACTGGCACACAAAAGAGAGTACATAACTCCTGCTTTAGCCTCACTGCAGTGGCTGCTTGTTCATTTTAAGATTTGTGTTTAAATCTTTAAATGGTCTTGCCCTGCCTTACCTCTGTCAGCTTTTACAGTTTCATTGCCCCTCCTGTTCACTCAGGTCAGTGGACCAGCTTCTCTTGGATGTGCCGAGGATGTGACGCACACAGCTTTTGGTGTGGTAGCTCCAAGGTTTTGGAACTCACTGCCAGTGCATATCAGCCAGGCCTCTTCAATGTGTATTTTTAAATCTGCCCTGAAAACTCAACTTTTTTCATTGGCTTTTGATCCAGCATGAGGCAGGTCATTTTACTTGTTCAAGTTGTTTTATAACATCTTTTATGTGTTTTTTGCATTTGTGTTTAAATGCTCATGTATGTTATCTGTTCAGCACTTTGGTCCGTCACACTGTTTTTAAAGGGCTTATAAATAAAGTAGGCTTGGCTTGGATCAATGTTTACCAGTACATTTACTGTAGAGCCATAATGGTTGCTATCTGCTCTTCTCTTTAACCCGAAATGCAGCCCACTAATATCAACAACTGTAAACATTGACTTTTATCATCAAATATTTCATTAAATAGCATCAAACAAACGTTCTAGCATTATCTCCTTGGCTAGTGTAGATTCAGTCCATGAATGCTTGTCTATAGCCTACTAGAACCTTTTTTGTTGTGGTTAGGGATTTTGTTTTGCTGTATATCCCAGTTCCATCAATTGATTTCTTTCACCCCCAACATGGACTCCTGCTTCTGCCCATTTGTCCTTCAGTTCATTTGTGATGCATTTTCTATTTTAAAGACAGATGTCTTTGAGTTTTGTGTCCTGATACTTTCACTTGATCGTTTGGACCCGCTCCAGATTTTAGTCCCAGCTGACTGGGACGACCAACATCTGCTGTTCTGCATACATTTATCTTTTTCCATTGTTGCAATTGACAGTTGTTCTTGTTGTGGCCATGTTTGTTGTCAATCAATCAGCTGCAGCAGCTGCTTAATATCAGCATTAAGGTTTACCTATTTTTTCTCTCGACATAAAACGGTGTTACATTAGATACCAATGATGGTTATTTATTTTCTTTTGAAATTGTGCTTATGCATTAAATACAGTTTGTGTCTTTTCTAAATTTTATTGATTTTTTTTTCTTACAAAGTAAAACTACAGGGTGAACACCCATAAGGATTCATAATTTCAAGTTTTTTGTCTAGAGTTCTACTATGTTGTACTATGTTGTAGTATGCTGTCCTTAACTGCCCACATCAAATTCAAGTCACTGAAGTTAGCCTACAAAGTACTTAATGGAAATCACTCACATCTACTTGAAAGCCCTCACAAAGGCTTATATCATGACTCGGTCACTTCCGTCGTCAAGGAATTGTTGGCTAGCATTGCCTAACCACACTCAGCATAATCCAGACTCTTTTTATTTGTCATTCCACAATGGGGGAATGACCTACCCAGCACTACCAGAACAGGGGTATCACTGTTTATCTTCAAGAAACTGTTAAAGACCCACTTTCCAGAGAGCATCTTATCCCCTATCACCTACCCTGTACTTCCCTATACGATCTACTGCGCCATCTGTTTCTGCACTTCTCTATATGCTTGCACTCTATGTCTACACTGTCACCTCTGACGGAACCTGACTAATGGTCTTTCTTCTAACAATCTTATTTTTAGCTTTCATACTAACTGCATTGTTATATCCTCATTTGTAAGTCACATTGGATAAAAGCTAAATGGATGAACATAACATGCTGGGGTAAAAAAAAAACCAGTTAAAGTTGCGAGAAGGCTGCTACACTTAACCTATGCTTAAAAAAAATACAAATTCAACAGTTCAGAGTAGGCATTGGCATCCTTTGTCATGAAAAATATCTTTTCACCCTAAGAATTTTTAATTACTCGTACTCGTACTCGTCATCTTCCGCTTTATCCGGGACCGGGTCACGGGGGCAGCAGACTCAGCAGAGATGCCCAGACGTCCCTCTCCCCAGACACCTCTTCCAGCTCCTCCGGGGGGAGCCCAAGGCGTTCCCAGGCCAGCCGAGAGACATAGTCCGTGTCCTGGGCTGTCCCCTGGCACAAACTGATCACGTGCCAGTTCAGTCTGTACATTGGGTGGCATGTGCCCACAAGCTCTCTCGTCACACTCTCCACCTTGTTCGCCAAAGCCCGTAGCAATTCCCCTCTGTGTCTCCATCGTGCGCTCAATTTTGACCGCAGGAGCTCCGCTCGGAAACATTCACCGAACTGCTGCTGCAGCGCACCAGTTAGTGCACTATAGTCACCCATCTCAGCAGGACCCAGCAGCAATAGGCAGGATAAGGCATCCCCCGTCAAACACATGGTAAGCTGTAGAGATTTTTGATCCACCGAGCAGCCGCTGGCAGCTGCCAGTATTTCGAACTGAGCTTTAAAATCTTCCCAGTCCGAATTCCCAATATATTAGGGAGTTTTTACACCACACAGTCCACTCAGTCTACCTGCACCTCCATCTTTGTCTGCAACCGCAGCGGCAGAATGCAGGGTCCCTGATGTATGGTTTGATCTTCAGGCTGACTCTGTCACAGCAGCTAGTCCACCATGGTACAGCTGCACCGGCTAATGTAGAGCGTAAGGGAAGGCTGCCTCAAAACCGTGCTTCAGGCTGGGTAAAGTTCACTTCTGACACCACTGTAACATTGTCATTACCACGTGTTGATTTTATTCACAGGATGACACTAGTTGAAGTGGTGAACTCCTTATTTTAAGCTGTTGTAGGCCACAGCCATGTTGTACAGAACAGATGGGGAGAGAGCCTCTTTCCTCCGGTTCCCAAGCAACAACCCCCACACGAACAAGGGAAAAACACAACATAAAAACTGCACAATACATATAATATGAACACGCTACAGTATATACGGCACTGAGTTGAACAACCGGAGGAAAAGTAAGCAGCATGGAGCAGCAGCAGCAGACATAAGGGATAATTCAAGATTTGAAGACATTACTTGATGCATGATTTTTTCAAATTTTACATTAGAATCTGTAGAGAAATATTTATGTAAATATATTGTCTGCGCATATAACTTAATTTATTTTAATAATACTAACTGATTATCATTATTAATACAATATTACAGTTTTTTTAATTACTAACAATAACCGCTATCTAAATGTATTTTTGAGAAATGGAACAAGCAGCAACAGTCTTCTCTTTGGGGATCTTTTCACATCAGATATACTGAACAGCGTAGCTGTAGCTTCTGCTTCAACATTCTCCATCGTCTGTCAGATATCCTGACATCTGACATAATTTATCTTGCGAATTCAAAAGTTTATTATTTCAAGTAGTTTGCTGAGAAGTCCTGTGATCACAACTGATTGTTCTTGGTGGGACCAGCCCATCTGTCCCTTGTCAGTCTTCCAGCCTCCATTTCTGCTACCTGTGCAACCCCTTCTCTTTTCCAATGGATATAATCTGTTTGACAGAGAGAGGTACCCCTAATCCTTGTGGTTTTTAGTATAACAATGCCACCAGTGGGCTCTAGAAGGACAAACGTTTTCAGTTTATTATTTTACTTACTACCCCTACACATAGCCCATTCTAAAATGGCCAAACTCTAACACTCAGTAGTTTATTCTAACCTCCCCAACAAACCCGCACCATTCCAAACCCTTTGTGAAGTGCCTTGAGACGACATGGGTTGTGAATTGGCACTATACAAAAATGAGAAAAAAAAAAGAGATACAAAGAAGCTCCAATCCAGGCACCTCTGATCTTATTCACTTCAGGAAAGTAGTGCTGCTTTCTCAGTATTGCTGCAACCACCAGCAATGCGCCGTTTCACCATATTACCATGTTTTTAACACAACTTGGCTTCTCCATGAACAGCTTGTCATTGACTCTCACACAGTGATTGACCAGGGAGTTCCCCATTCACATAATTTCCGGGCGACTTTGGACTTGCAAAATTTAGCAACAAAATATCCCTATTCTGTGTCACTTTTGTCTTTTATCACGTCTATAATCCTAATATAATGTAAATTAATGCCTCATTTCTTCAATATTAAAATGTTTTCTTTTAATTTCAGCATTTGTGCATTTCTGCATTTTGTGGGAAAACCGATTTCTCATTGCTCTGACAGTTGAACTCCAGAGAAAAGTACCAGAGGTGTCACTGATAATAGAGACCATTAAGACATCTACTTAACAATGTGCTGCTGATTATAAAGACAAATGTTACCCTCATTCAGACATAGACAAATACAGTGAGTGTTTTATTATCTAACAGGGTAAAGTGGTAAAACATAGCTTTGTTGTCTATTTCAACATGTTCTCTTTCACACCAACCAACAAACAAAGTCTTTTGTATTGGAGTTAGTGCCTGGCTGACCTTCATTTAGAAATCATTGCTGTGTAGGAGCAGTAAGAAAAAGTGGATATGCCTAATCCAGAGTACAGATTTTAGTTTGAAATAATAGCACAGACACAGCTGTAACAATATGTACAACTTTCTTGAGTGGATGTTCTGCAGATAATCTACATGTTCAGGTATACAAACAAAGAGAGTCCCTCTATTTCCACTCAAAATGTCCATGAAACCTTTCCAAGAAACAGAAGGAATGAATATAAGAATAAAATAAATCACAGCCCTAATTACAGAAGGACAAGCCTAAAATTATTGGCATGGACAGCTTTGAATTTGTAAGATAACAATTCTTAAAGTTCCTTCCAAAATTCCTAAATTCAAGTTAAGTTTTTAATGCAGTACCCACTGACCACCATCAGCAGGCAAGGCAGGTGAAGTGTCTTGCCCAAGGCAACAACTGAGACAGACAGAGCGTGGGTTTGAACCAGCAACCCACCAGTTACAGGACAAACGTCTACCACCGTCTCATGTTACTGTTCATTTACAGGATCATTTAAAGTTTTATGTACTGGCTGATGTCCAGGAAAGGTTTAGAGAAAAGCTGAGAACTGAAACACTTTCCAATTCACTAAGCTCTGAGACAAAGATAAATGGTTTGTTTTTTAGGACTATTTTTAGGACTCTGATCTAAGACTTGATCATCTAACTACCATTATTATTATGATTACTTCCCATCACTGAAATTATTATATTACAAACCAGTGGTCACAATTCAGTGCTTCCATTGTATGATCAGGTTTTTCTGCAGTCTTGTTATCACAGTTTGCCCAAACAAGATTATTTGTGCACATTCTGAATGTTGACCATACTGAACTGACTCCTGACCCTGAAATAACTTCCCAATCACTTTTGAAATCTAATGAAATATCCCCAAATCACGTGATAGTTTGGTCCCTCACTACCTTTTGGACCTCATCATAGTGTTTTGCAGTTCCCCACGTAAATCCCCAAGTCTCTTGGGGGCATTTCCGTTTTTCTGGTCTTGCTGTTTGCAGCAAGTGTTCTGCTGTCCTGAGATTATAACTGTGTCTCCAATAATAAAAAGAAAACCTTTCCTATAAGGGCTATATTGAATAACTGCATTAACGTTTGGTTGTGTGAACTTGTATGTTATTTTCCTGTCGAACTTGTTGTTGATGTTGGTACTATTGCAGTGGCACATGCATGTACAAACACTTATTGGTTTAGCTTATGCCTCATCAGGAAATATACAGTACACTAGCAAAAATGTTTTTTTTTTCAATATGCATAAATTATGGCTGTTAAAAGACTACACACCACTGTTATAATTATGTAATGTAAAAAAATTTAAATAAACTTGAATAAAAAACAAACAATTCTGTTCAGGTCAGAGGTGAGTAGAGTGACCAAAATTGTACTCAGCTATGAATAGTATTGCTTCAATGTAAAGAAGCAGAAAGGAAGTAGTCATCCAAAAAAAAATTCTCAAGAGTAAAGAAGGATTAAGTAAAATTGGGACTAAAGTACTGAATAACTAATCAAAACATCAAATGATTTACTCGTCGTCTTCCGCTTTATCCGGGACCGAGTCGCGGGGGCAGCAGACTCAGCAGAGACGCCCAGACGTCCCTCTCCCCAGACACCTCCACCAGCTCCTCCGGGTGGAGCCCAAGGCGTTCCCAGGCCAGCCGAGAGACATAGTCCCTCCAGCGTGTCCTGGGTCGTCCCCTGGGCCTCCTCCCGGTGGGACTTGCCTGGAACACCTCCCGAGGAAGGCGTCCAGGAGGCATCCGGTACAGATGCCCGAGCCACCTCAACTGGCTCCTCTCGATGTGGAGGAGCAGCGGCTCTACTCCGAGCCCCTCCCGGATGGCCGAGCTCCTCACCCTATCTCTAAGGGAGTGCCCGGCCACCCTACGGAGGAAGCTCATTTCAGCCGCTTGTATCCGGGATCTTGTTCTTTCGGTCATGACCCAAAGTTAATGGCCATAGGTGAGGGCAGGAAGGTAGACCGACCGGTAAATTGAGAGCTTTGCTTTTCGGCTCAGCTCTCTCTTCACCACAACGGACCGGCACAGTGACCCCATTACTGCGGCAGCCGCACCGATCCGTCTGTCGATCTCCCGCTCCATTCTTCCCCCACTCGTGAACAAGACCCCGAGATACTCGAACTCCTCCACTTGAGGCAGGAACTCCCCTCCAACCCGAAGAGGACAGGCCACCCTTTTCCGTTCGAGTACCATGGCCTCGGACTTGGAGGAGCTGATCTTCATCCCAGCCACTTCACACTCGGCTGCGAACCGCCACAGCGCATGCTGTAGGTTTTGGCTAGAAGGGGCCAGCAGGACCACGTCATCTGCAAAAAGAATAGAGGAAATCCACTGGTCCCCAAACCAGACCCCCTCCGGCCCTTGGCTGCGTCTAGAAATCCTGTCCATAAAAGTTATGAACAGGACCGGTGAAAAAGGGCAGCCCTGCCGGAGTCCAACATGCACCGGGAACAGGTCCGACTTAGTGCCGGCAATGCGGACCAAACTCCTGCTCCGCTCGTACAGGGACCGGATGGCCCCTAATAAAGGGCCACCGATTCCATACTCCTGGAGCACCCCCCACAGGGCATCACAAGGGACACAGTCGAATGCCTTCTCCAGGTCCACAAAACACATGTGAACCGGTTGGGCAAACTCCCATGAACCCTCAAGCACCCTGTAGAGGGTATAGAGCTGGCCCAGTGTTCCACGGCCGGGACGAAAACCACACTGCTCCACCTGAAGCCGAGGTTCGACTATCGGCCGGACTCTCCTCTCCAATACCCTGGCGTAAGCCTTACCAGGGAGGCTGAGGAGTGTGATCCCCCTGTAGTTGGACCACACCCTCCGGTCACCCTTCTTATGAAGGGGGACCACCACCCCAGTCTGCCAATCCAGAGGCACTGTCCCTGACTGCCACACAATGTTGAAGAGGCGTGTCAACATCAAATGATTTAATCAGACCAAAAGATACAGTTTTGTGCAAATTATGGTATTTTAGGGAATAAGTAAAAATAAATAACATCAGTAAAAGATTACCAATTCAGACAGAACAAAGACTCATTTCCAGATCACTTTTTTTCCAACATAAAGCTTTTGAAACCAATACCGTAGGTTAACAGGGTTTTGCAACTAGAACCTTCCGTACCCATATACGTCATCTGACAATATCAACACCAGAACAAACAACTCCTACACTGAGTGCAAACAAGCTACTTGGTTTCTGTGTTATTTTGGATATGCAATAATATTGTATAATTTTCAGTACTTTAGATGCAGTTGGATTTTGATAGTATTGGAAATGAATGGACTAGCTTTAAATGCACCTTATGTTGTTTTTTATACTGGCCTGTATAAAGATACAAATATGTATAATTGGATTTTTACAGATTGGCACAAAAACAAGGTTTTACAAAATTTTACTTTTGAGGAAGGTAAGGTCTCTGAGGTGCTGATCTTTTTGCATTGCACAAGTGCAATGCTTTTTTTTTTCTCTCTGCTAGTCCGTCACTCAGCCGGTGGTAAAGCTCTGCTCTTCTGTCTCTGCAGAGCAAAGTCTTTTTTGGAGTGCGTTTGGGAGTGTTGCTGGGGGTGGGGGTTGTTAGAATGGCTGGAGCAGTTGCCTTCAGGCCATGTCTGAATGTATGATGCTGCAGGTGGGGTTCCTGATTTGTTTTGTTCACTTTGCCAGACTCGCCAGCTTTAGTTTCTTCATACAGTACTTTTGTCAGTACACCAGTTTTATATTTTTTTGTCAGTTCAGTTTCATCAATTTGTATTTTTGTAGTTTGTGTACTTTGTCTTTTTGAAAAGCTCAGCCAAAGAAGTCATCAGAGCATTTTTAAGAATAGAATAGAATAGTCTTTTTTGTCATTGTTATACGGGGTACAACGAAATGAGGGTGCTCGTGCTTAAAGAAAACCTTAAAACCCATTTAAGAAGGTTTTCTCTTAAAATAGAGATATGATAGATGAAGTGTAATATACACTGCAGAAGACATGATATGTACAACGGAAGAATATATACTATATAATATGCTGTAAACAGTGAATTTGTGCAAATACGTATATGTATATAAATATGTACGTATGTTACATGGCTACCAGAGGATGTAATAATAAATAACAATGAAAAAGTAATTAAATTACAGTTGAAGGATAAATAAAATTTGAAATTTAAATTTTCAATTTTACAATTTATAACAGCTGTGTGTGTGTGTGTGTGTGTGTGTGTGTGTGTGTGTGTGCACTTGTTTTTGTTACCATGGAAGGCCCAAACGCAGGGAGCCCACCAACAAAGTGGGGCTCTGTGTCTTTGTGGGTTCCAAAATCCTGGACCCCACATGGGAAACCACTCTAAAGCAGCTTGGGATGCTCTCCTAACATGCCTCATGCTTTTTTTTCACTTACCCCACTTGGTAGCAATGATTGGAAAAGTGTGTGCACAGTGTGTTTGCTCAGTAGAGACCCCTTGTCTGTGGGAAGTGGTACTGCAAGTATACACACTACAGGAAGTGTGTATCATTGAGCCCGCCTGGTCCAACTTTTGACCAATAAGAGTGGCCGATATCCCAAGAAAATATGTAATTTCCTGAAGTTTCAGAAAGTGGTTTTTGTATAATTCCTGTTATAAAATATTATAACAGCACTAGGTATTACAACCAAATTAAAGATTTAAAGCAGGTAATTATTATTTTAGTAAGCATAGCAACTAAAACAATAGTGTAAACATTTGCATAAGCCCCTGTGATAATTCATTGTCATTTTCTTTATTAAAATTCCTATATTACAATTGTAATTAATCTACATGCTATTTAATGTTCATTACACTTTTGTGCTTTATAAAAAATACACTCATTCTTTAGACTTATTTAGAAAAAAAATATCTTGTGCATTTTTTATATTCTGGACATAAGAAAAATGAAGGTATAAATAAATAGTTATTTAATATTTTCAATCAGTTTACTTATTAGTTTAATCTGCAGGTTTGTTAGCTACAGGTATGTTAGCTTCAAGCGGCTAACAACGCCAGCTTTACGGCACTTTATACGTTTACAACATTTTTACGGCACTTCATAACGTGTGACGGCGCCAGGCTGAAACTGCTCTATGTGAGGAGGAAACGCTGCAAAGGAAGACGAGACGCTACTCAGAACCAAACACAACATACGTGGTGAGTAAATTTACAGCATGTAAATACTAAATACAAGAAACTGATGTGGAAATGCTTTTAATCCAGACTCCGAGGGGGTTGTACGCAATGATTTAGGCTTCCCATTCGGTATTTTGTCACTTCGGTGGCGTAAGGATTTCCCCTAAAAGTCCGGCGTTTTAACTTGTCATTCATTTTAGCTTACAGTGATTTTAAACACAGTGGTGTAAAAGGAAACAACAGAATGTATAGTTGCTCCGTGTTATATTCGGGGTGAATTCCATGTTTTAATATTCCATAACAGCCGATCCCAGAACCGGACTCTGGCCGTAGTTGCTCGCCGAAACTTCTTAAAAACTCGCCAAACACTTGTTAAAGCTCAGTGTTATGTCTGTGTGTCTCTGTATGTCTCGAGAGGTTTTTTTTACGTGAAAGAATGCTGCAGTTTAATAAAATAAGCATTTTGACGCGAATAAAACTATCAAGAACGCTAGCACTGTATGCTAAGAACGTTAGCATATGTTCACTTTTAAAACAGACTCATAATAAAAATGAGTTGGTAGCTCCTTGAAATTAAAATGAGTTATATTGGTAAAGCTATTGAAATAACTTCACTTAGGCTGTTGATATTGACATAACTATCATTTAATTCAGCAGCCACGTGACGTCATACGTTAGCGTAATAATAATACATATTTACAGGTGCCATTCAAAAGACAAAATGTCACCTTACAAATAAAGTAAACCATCAATAACAACAAACCAGACACAAACATCAAATGTAATGTCTGGATTTACAAAGAGTAAGCAGTCTTGATTAGATTGGTTGTAAGTCTGGATATAAACAGGGAGAGTCTCAGTGTTGCTGATGTTTGTGGCCCTGTCCACATGAAAACAGGTTTGGAACTATTTGTATTCTTGGTTGGGTATACATTTCTATCATCTATGACTTAATGTAGACATAGCCAGAAGGATTCAGAGTTTGGGAGCAGAGGTGGAGAAACCTCTGCTCCCCATGGTGCTGAAGTGAGAAGAGCTTGCACTGAGGTGCATAGAATAGGAGGATATGAGGAGGTGGCAACGTGAATCAGATCGGACTTTGTTTGCAAACAGAAGAATTCTGAATTCCACTCTGAATATGTATAAAGCTGCAGTAGAACTGGTGTGATGAAATAAAGATGTTCCAGTGATGATCTGAGCTGTGGAGCAAGCTACATCTTAGGTATACAGTTATGGTGGAGCTCGTAGCTGCCCCTTCACCCCTGGTGCTTCAAGTTTGGATGCAGCACTATGGCTTTGCTGGTCTGTGTTGGACATGTTACTTTTTAAAAACGCTAGTTATAGTTGCAAGTTATTCTCATATAATTGTCTCTTTGGTTGGGTTGGAGCACCCCTATTGGATAATGGTAGGGGAAATGCCACTTTTGAACTATTTAGAGTTTCTCCATCTAGTTTTCAGTCTGTGCATCCTAAACACCTACCCACTTAATTAAAGGGCTGTTTCAGGCCTTTTTTGGATTTGATAGGAACTGTGACTGGTTAAAAGTACCAAAGCTCAGCTTCCTTCTGGCAAACATTTTCATTAATATAGGCAGATTTTTTGAAAGAGATTATAGAAAAATATTCTGTGTTTTTTTTATTCACTCTTGTTCTCTTAGTTCTCCATCTGGCCAGTTTTATTCCTTCAGACTCCATACAGTGCATGATTACAAATCTTTTTAAATTAATATAGAGTGCTTATATATATTATAATGCTTATTAGTTGTCTGTGTCATGTTTAAAATTTTTTTTTTAGCGCCAAAAATGTCTAAAAGGAAGGCAAGAAAAAAGCCTGCTGATGAAGCAACCTTTTACATTCAATCTTCAAAGGACAAACCAGGATTAATGGAAAGATTTATTGATGATCACAAAGGTAAGAAACTCATTTTTGGACCATTTACCCAAGGATTGATTTATGTTTTTATAAAATGACATATAAAAAACAACCAAATTCATATTGGGTGTTGTATTTTTGATTTCTAAGGAAGAATTTAACATCATAAGATATTACCACATTTATATGGTTAATGGTTTATGTAAAAATTAAAAAATAATTCAATTTTTCCTAACCATTGTGTTTATTTAAAATGCCCTTGCAGGAAGGGGTGTGTTTGCTACCCAGCCCATTGAACAAGGAGATTTCGTCTTAGAATACAGGGGTCAACTTCTATCAGCAGATAAATGCCAAACAAGAAAGTACTCTGAAAAGGAGAGTACATTTCTCTTTGAGTTTGAATGGCAGAATCGTCACTGGTGGTATGTCCAAATATCTTCTATAGAGGAGTTATGAACTCTAAAACGAGACTGGAATTCAAGCCCCTTAATCAGTGATAGTCACTTAGAAGCAATATCTCAACAACACATCATACATGTACTATTGAAAAATTATTTGTTTTGTGTGGCTGTCAAAAAGACATTCAATCTGCCTCACAACTTTGTCTTTTGAAATAGGTTTTTATATAGGTTTTTATTTCTGTAAGCATACTTTTATTTTACTGAAAGACTAGTTATATTATGCAAAATGTTTGATGTCTTTTATTTCTCTCCTAGCATTGATGCTTCAATAGAGGATGGCTCTCTGGGAAGATTAGTGAACGACAACCACAAGTCTCCAAACTGCAACATGAAAAAAATAATAGTAAATGATCAACCCCATTTGTGCCTGTTTGCCATCAAAAAAATAGAAATAGGAACTGAAATTGATTACAACTATGGTGATTCTAAATGGCCATGGCGTGAAAAAGTAAGTTAATAAAATCAAGTATGCAAGTTGCAATATTAATTAGGTATACAAAATCTTAATTTTTGTCTCTTGAATGACTCTCAGGCTCCTACTGCTGTAGCTGAGCCAGCCAGAACCTCGTGGGACTCTTTCCCTGATGACAGCATCACACAGGATGCCAGCCTACAGGTAACATTCAGTTAGACTTTGTTGTGAGAAATACATTTTGGAGACCTGCTCTCATTCCCTTAGTTTACATGCTTGTTAGTTTAGCTTGTGTTGGGAAGCTATTTTTTAGTCAGAAGGTACCATAAACAGCATTCAGCCAGTCAACTGATCACATGTTTTTAATGGTTCTCCTCATGGAGCCCAAACAAGCCAGTGGCATACACACCTTCAGATGGATTGTTGAAACGTGCTTCCATGAGGGGTCCAACCAGGCCAGTCACTAACACACGCATAACAGTAATGGATTTCTGAAATGTGCCTCCTTGTGGGGCCCTCCCGTGTGGATCTAAGCTTTTGTTATATTTCTAGATCATAGTTGTAGTACCTGACATTATGGAAGCACATTATATTACAGCTATAATTCTGCACATCTTCAACAGCTAAACTGTCAGGCTGAAGGATGCTCCACTACATCCATAAAGATGCTTTTATAGGACCTGATTAGAAATCCAGAACTGACTGGAACACTTGTAGTTAGAAGTGCTCTTTTGGTTTTGGGGACTATCTTTACAGGTCTTGAGTCTGTCATTTATGTTATCTGTATGATGTTAGTAAGTTATTTGTGGTTTTAATTCCAGGTGACAGGCTCGCAGTCATCTACTGCTGTAGCTGAGCCAGCCAGAACCTCGTGGGACTCTTTCCCTGATGACAGCATCACACAGGATGCCAGCCTACAGGTAACATTCAGTTAGACTTTGTTGTGAGAAATAAACTTTGGAGACCTGCTCTCATTCCCTTAGTTTACATGCTTGTTAGTTTAGCTTGTGTTGGGAAGCTATTTTTTAGTCAGAAGGTACCATAAACAGCATTCAGCCAGTCATCTGATCACATGTTTTTAATGGTTCTCCTCATGGAGCCCAAACAAGCCAGTGGCATACACACCTTCAGATGGATTGTTGAAACGTGCTTCCATGTGGGGTCCAACCAGGCCAGTCACTTACACACGCATAACAGTAATGGATTTCTGAAATGTGCCTCCTTGTGGGGCCCTCCCGTGTGGATCTAAGCTTTTGTTATATTTCTAGATCATAGTTGTAGTACCTGACATTATGGAAGCACATTATATTACAGCTATAATTCTGCACATCTTCAACAGCTAAACTGTCAGGCTGAAGGATGCTCCACTACATCCATAAAGATGCTTTTATAGGACCTGATTAGAAATCCAGAACTGACTGGAACACTTGTAGTTAGAAGTGCTCTTTTGGTTTTGGGGACTATCTTTACAGGTCTTGAGTCTGTCATTTATGTTATCTGTATGATGTTAGTAAGTTATTTGTGGTTTTAATTCCAGGTGACAGGCTCGCAGTCATCTACTGCTGTAGCTGAGCCAGCCAGAACCTCGTGGGACTCTTTCCCTGATGACAGCATCACACAGGATGCCAGCCTACAGGTAACATTCAGTTAGACTTTGTTGTGAGAAATAAACTTTGGAGACCTGCTCTCATTCCCTTAGTTTACATGCTTGTTAGTTTAGCTTGTGTTGGGAAACTATTTTTTAGTCAGAAGGTACCATAAACAGCATTCAGCCAGTCATCTGATCACATGTTTTTAATGGTTTCCTCATGGAGCCCAAACAAGCCAGTGGCATACACACCTTCAGATGGATTGTTGAAATGTGCTTCCATGTGGGGTCCAACCAGGCCAGTCACTTACACACGCATAACAGTAATGGATTTCTGAAATGTGCCTCCTTGTGGGGCCCTCCCGTGTGGATCTAAGCTTTTGTTATATTTCTAGATCATAGTTGTAGTACCTGACATTATGGAAGCACATTATATTACAGCTATAATTCTGCACATCTTCAACAGCTAAACTGTCAGGCTGAAGGATGCTCCACTACATCCATAAAGATGCTTTTATAGGACCTGATTAGAAATCCAGAACTGACTGGAACACTTGTAGTTAGAAGTGCTCTTTTGGTTTTGGGGACTATCTTTACAGGTCTTGAGTCTGTCATTTATGTTATCTGTATGATGTTAGTAAGTTATTTGTGGTTTTAATTCCAGGTGACAGGCTCGCAGTCATCTACTGCTGTAGCTGAGCCAGCCAGAAACTCGTGGGACTCTTTCCCTGATGACAGCATCACACAGGATGCCAGCCTACAGGTAACATTCAGTTAGACTTTGTTGTGAGAAATAAACTTTGGAGACCTGCTCTCATTCCCTTAGTTTACATGCTTGTTAGTTTAGCTTGTGTTGGGAAACTATTTTTTAGTCAGAAGGTACCATAAACAGCATTCAGCCAGTCATCTGATCACATGTTTTTAATGGTTCTCCTCATGGAGCCCAAACAAGCCAGTGGCATACACACCTTCAGATGGATTGTTGAAACGTGCTTCCATGTGGGGTCCAACCAGGCCAGTCACTTACACACGCATAACAGTAATGGATTTCTGAAATGTGCCTCCTTGTGGGGCCCTCCCGTGTAGATCTAAGCTTTTGTTATATTTCTAGATCATAGTTGTAGTACCTGACATTATGGAAGCACATTATATTACAGCTATAATTCTGCACATCTTCAACAGCTAAACTGTCAGGCTGAAGGATGCTCCACTACATCCATAAAGATGCTGTTATAGGACCTGATTAGAAATCCAGAACTGACTGGAACACTTGTAGTTAGAAGTGCTCTTTTGGTTTTGGGGACTATCTTTACAGGTCTTGAGTCTGTCATTTATGTTATCTGTATGATGTTAGTAAGTTATTTGTGGTTTTAATTCCAGGTGACAGGCTCGCAGTCATCTACTGCTGTAGCTGAGCCAGCCAGAACCTCGTGGGACTCTTTCCCTGATGACAGCATCACACAGGATGCCAGCCTACAGGTAACATTCAGTTAGACTTTGTTGTGAGAAATAAACTTTGGAGACCTGCTCTCATTCCCTTAGTTTACATGCTTGTTAGTTTAGCTTGTGTTGGGAAACTATTTTTTAGTCAGAAGGTACCATAAACAGCATTCAGCCAGTCATCTGATCACATGTTTTTAATGGTTTCCTCATGGAGCCCAAACAAGCCAGTGGCATACACACCTTCAGATGGATTGTTGAAATGTGCTTCCATGTGGGGTCCAACCAGGCCAGTCACTTACACACGCATAACAGTAATGGATTTCTGAAATGTGCCTCCTTGTGGGGCCCTCCCGTGTGGATCTAAGCTTTTGTTATATTTCTAGATCATAGTTGTAGTACCTGACATTATGGAAGCACATTATATTACAGCTATAATTCTGCACATCTTCAACAGCTAAACTGTCAGGCTGAAGGATGCTCCACTACATCCATAAAGATGCTTTTATAGGACCTGATTAGAAATCCAGAACTGACTGGAACACTTGTAGTTAGAAGTGCTCTTTTGGTTTTGGGGACTATCTTTACAGGTCTTGAGTCTGTCATTTATGTTATCTGTATGATGTTAGTAAGTTATTTGTGGTTTTAATTCCAGGTGACAGGCTCGCAGTCATCTACTGCTGTAGCTGAGCCAGCCAGAAACTCGTGGGACTCTTTCCCTGATGACAGCATCACACAGGATGCCAGCCTACAGGTAACATTCAGTTAGACTTTGTTGTGAGAAATAAATTTTGGAGACCTGCTCTCATTCCCTTAGTTTACATGCTTGTTAGTTTAGCTTGTGTTGGGAAACTATTTTTTAGTCAGAAGGTACCATAAACAGCATTCAGCCAGTCATCTGATCACATGTTTTTAATGGTTCTCCTCATGGAGCCCAAACAAGCCAGTGGCATACACACCTTCAGATGGATTGTTGAAACGTGCTTCCATGTGGGGTCCAACCAGGCCAGTCACTTACACACGCATAACAGTAATGGATTTCTGAAATGTGCCTCCTTGTGGGGCCCTCCCGTGTAGATCTAAGCTTTTGTTATATTTCTAGATCATAGTTGTAGTACCTGACATTATGGAAGCACATTATATTACAGCTATAATTCTGCACATCTTCAACAGCTAAACTGTCAGGCTGAAGGATGCTCCACTACATCCATAAAGATGCTTTTATAGGACCTGATTAGAAATCCAGAACTGACTGGAACACTTGTAGTTAGAAGTGCTCTTTTGGTTTTGGGGACTATCTTTACAGGTCTTGAGTCTGTCATTTATGTTATCTGTATGATGTTAGTAAGTTATTTGTGGTTTTAATTCCAGGTGACAGGCTCGCAGTCATCTACTGCTGTAGCTGAGCCAGCCAGAACCTCGTGGGACTCTTTCCCTGATGACAGCATCACACAGGATGCCAGCCTACAGGTAACATTCAGTTAGACTTTGTTGTGAGAAATAAATTTTGGAGTCCTGCTCTCATTCCCTTAGTTTACATGCTTGTTAGTTTAGCTTGTGTTGGGAAGCTATTTTTTAGTCTGAAGGTACCATAAACAGCATTCAGCCAGTCATCTGATCACATGTTTTTAATGGTTCTCCTCATGGAGCCCAAACAAGCCAGTGGCATACACACCTTCAGATGGATTGTTGAAACGTGCTTCCATGTGGGGTCCAACCAGGCCAGTCACTTACACACGCATAACAGTAATGGATTTCTGAAATGTGCCTCCTTGTGGGGCCCTCCCGTGTAGATCTAAGCTTTTGTTATATTTCTAGATCATAGTTGTAGTACCTGACATTATGGAAACACATTATATTACAGCTATAATTCTGCACATCTTCAACAGCTAAACTGTCAGGCTGAAGGATGCTCCACTACATCCATAAAGATGCTTTTATAGGACCTGATTAGAAATCCAGAACTGACTGGAACACTTGTAGTTAGAAGTGCTCTTTTGGTTTTGGGGACTATCTTTACAGGTCTTGAGTCTGTCATTTATGTTATTTGTATGATGTTAGTAAGTTATTTGTGGTTTTAATTCCAGGTGACAGGCTCGCAGTCATCTACTGCTGTAGCTGAGCCAGCCAGAACCTCGTGGGACTCTTTCCCTGATGACAGCATCACACAGGATGCCAGCCTACAGGTAACATTCAGTTAGACTTTGTTGTGAGAAATAAATTTTGGAGTCCTGCTCTCATTCCCTTAGTTTACATGCTTGTTAGTTTAGCTTGTGTTGGGAAGCTATTTTTTAGTCTGAAGGTACCATAAACAGCATTCAGCCAGTCATCTGATCACATGTTTTTAATGGTTCTCCTCATGGAGCCCAAACAAGCCAGTGGCATACACACCTTCAGATGGATTGTTGAAACGTGCTTCCATGTGGGGTCCAACCAGGCCAGTCACTTACACACGCATAACAGTAGTGGATTTCTGAAATGTGCCTCCTTGTGGGGCCCTCCCGTGTGGATCTAAGCTTTTGTTATATTTCTAGATCATAGTTGTAGTACCTGACATTATGGAAGCACATTATATTACAGCTATAATTCTGCACATCTTCAACAGCTAAACTGTCAGGCTGAAGGATGCTCCACTACATCCATAAAGATGCTGTTATAGGACCTGATTAGAAATCCAGAACTGGCTGGAACACTTGTAGTTAGAAGTGCTCTTTTGGTTTTGGGGACTATCTTTACAGGTCTTGAGTCTGTCATTTATGTTATCTGTATGATGTTAGTAAGTTATTTGTGGTTTTAATTCCAGGTGACAGGCTCGCAGTCATCTACTGCTGTAGCTGAGCCAGCCAGAAACTCGTGGGACTCTTTCCCTGATGACAGCATCACACAGGATGCCAGCCTACAGGTAACATTCAGTTAGACTTTGTTGTGAGACATAAACTTTGGAGACCTGCTCTCATTCCCTTAGTTTACATGCTTGTTAGTTTAGCTTGTGTTGGGAAACTATTTTTTAGTCAGAAGGTACCATAAACAGCATTCAGCCAGTCATCTGATCACATGTTTTTAATGGTTCTCCTCATGGAGCCCAAACAAGCCAGTGGCATACACACCTTCAGATGGATTGTTGAAACGTGCTTCCATGTGGGGTCCAACCAGGCCAGTCACTTACACACGCATAACAGTAATGGATTTCTGAAATGTGCCTCCTTGTGGGGCCCTCCCGTGTGGATCTAAGCTTTTGTTATATTTCTAGATCATAGTTGTAGTACCTGACATTATGGAAGCACATTATATTACAGCTATAATTCTGCACATCTTCAACAGCTAAACTGTCAGGCTGAAGGATGCTCCACTACATCCATAAAGATGCTGTTATAGGACCTGATTAGAAATCCAGAACTGGCTGGAACACTTGTAGTTAGAAGTGCTCTTTTGGTTTTGGGGACTATCTTTACAGGTCTTGAGTCTGTCATTTATGTTATCTGTATGATGTTAGTAAGTTATTTGTGGTTTTAATTCCAGGTGACAGGCTCGCAGTCATCTACTGCTGTAGCTGAGCCAGCCAGAACCTCGTGGGACTCTTTCCCTGATGACAGCATCACACAGGATGCCAGCCTACAGGTAACATTCAGTTAGACTTTGTTGTGAGAAATAAATTTTGGAGTCCTGCTCTCATTCCCTTAGTTTACATGCTTGTTAGTTTAGCTTGTGTTGGGAAGCTATTTTTTAGTCTGAAGGTACCATAAACAGCATTCAGCCAGTCATCTGATCACATGTTTTTAATGGTTCTCCTCATGGAGCCCAAACAAGCCAGTGGCATACACACCTTCAGATGGATTGTTGAAACGTGCTTCCATGTGGGGTCCAACCAGGCCAGTCACTTACACACGCATAACAGTAGTGGATTTCTGAAATGTGCCTCCTTGTGGGGCCCTCCCGTGTGGATCTAAGCTTTTGTTATATTTCTAGATCATAGTTGTAGTACCTGACATTATGGAAGCACATTATATTACAGCTATAATTCTGCACATCTTCAACAGCTAAACTGTCAGGCTGAAGGATGCTCCACTACATCCATAAAGATGCTTTTATAGGACCTGATTAGAAATCCAGAACTGACTGGAACACTTGTAGTTAGAAGTGCTCTTTTGGTTTTGGGGACTATCTTTACAGGTCTTGAGTCTGTCATTTATGTTATCTGTATGATGTTAGTAAGTTATTTGTGGTTTTAATTCCAGGTGACAGGCTCGCAGTCATCTACTGCTGTAGCTGAGCCAGCCAGAACATCGTGGGACTCTTTCCCTGATGACAGCATCACACAGGATGCCAGCCTACAGGTAACATTCAGTTAGACTTTGTTGTGAGACATAAACTTTGGAGACCTGCTCTCATTCCCTTAGTTTACATGCTTGTTAGTTTAGCTTGTGTTGGGAAGCTATTTTTTAGTCAGAAGGTACCATAAACAGCATTCAGCCAGTCATCTGATCACATGTTTTTAATGGTTCTCCTCATGGAGCCCAAACAAGCCAGTGGCATACACACCTTCAGATGGATTGTTGAAACGTGCTTCCATGTGGGGTCCAACCAGGCCAGTCACTTACACACGCATAACAGTAATGGATTTCTGAAATGTGCCTCCTTGTGGGGCCCTCCCGTGTGGATCTAAGCTTTTGTTATATTTCTAGATCATAGTTGTAGTACCTGACATTATGGAAGCACATTATATTACAGCTATAATTCTTCACATCTTCAACAGCTAAACTGTCAGGCTGAAGGATGCTCCACTACATCCATAAAGATGCTTTTATAGGACCTGATTAGAAATCCAGAACTGACTGGAACACTTGTAGTTAGAAGTGCTCTTTTGGTTTTGGGGACTATCTTTACAGGTCTTGAGTCTGTCATTTATGTTATCTGTATGATGTTAGTAAGTTATTTGTGGTTTTAATTCCAGGTGACAGGCTCGCAGTCATCTACTGCTGTAGCTGAGCCAGCCAGAACCTCGTGGGACTCTTTCCCTGATGACAGCATCACACAGGATGCCAGCCTACAGGTAACATTCAGTTAGACTTTGTTGTGAGAAATAAACTTTGGAGACCTGCTCTCATTCCCTTAGTTTACATGCTTGTTAGTTTAGCTTGTGTTGGGAAACTATTTTTTAGTCAGAAGGTACCATAAACAGCATTCAGCCAGTCATCTGATCACATGTTTTTAATGGTTTCCTCATGGAGCCCAAACAAGCCAGTGGCATACACACCTTCAGATGGATTGTTGAAACGTGCTTCCATGTGGGGTCCAACCAGGCCAGTCACTTACACACGCATAACAGTAACGGATTTCTGAAATGTGCCTCCTTGTGGGGCCCTCCCGTGTGGATCTAAGCTTTTGTTATATTTCTAGATCATAGTTGTAGTACCTGACATTATGGAAGCACATTATATTACAGCTATAATTCTGCACATCTTCAACAGCTAAACTGTCAGGCTGAAGGATGCTCCACTACATCCATAAAGATGCTTTTATAGGACCTGATTAGAAATCCAGAACTGACTGGAACACTTGTAGTTAGAAGTGCACTTTTGGTTTTGGGGACTATCTTTACAGGTCTTGAGTCTGTCATTTATGTTATCTGTATGATGTTAGTAAGTTATTTGTGGTTTTAATTCCAGGTGACAGGCTCGCAGTCATCTACTGCTGTAGCTGAGCCAGCCAGAAACTCGTGGGACTCTTTCCCTGATGACAGCATCACACAGGATGCCAGCCTACAGGTAACATTCAGTTAGACTTTGTTGTGAGAAATAAATTTTGGAGACCTGCTCTCATTCCCTTAGTTTACATGCTTGTTAGTTTAGCTTGTGTTGGGAAACTATTTTTTAGTCAGAAGGTACCATAAACAGCATTCAGCCAGTCATCTGATCACATGTTTTTAATGGTTTCCTCATGGAGCCCAAACAAGCCAGTGGCATACACACCTTCAGATGGATTGTTGAAATGTGCTTCCATGTGGGGTCCAACCAGGCCAGTCACTTACACACGCATAACAGTAATGGATTTCTGAAATGTGCCTCCTTGTGGGGCCCTCCCGTGTGGATCTAAGCTTTTGTTATATTTCTAGATCATAGTTGTAGTACCTGACATTATGGAAGCACATTATATTAACATTCATTTAGACTTGTGAGAAATAAACTTTGGAGACCTATTTTTGTTCACTTAGTTTACATGCTTGTCCCCGTAGATTGCTTTTAGTTGAGAAGCTGTTATTTAGTCAGAATTTGGTTTTATTTAATTTGTTAAGCTGATGTGTAAGGAAGGAATCCATGATTGGTGTGTACCCTTTTGCTGATTGTAAAGTAGGATACCTTAAACAGCGTTCAACCCATTTGTTTTTGTTGTAAGAAGTAATCTTTGGAGCCTTTTACTTGTTCTCTCGGTAACAATTTCTTTGCATTGTATGTGTCCTTGTGGGGACCATTGATCCAAGGTTTTGACATATTTTCGATCATATTTGCAGCACCGGTCATTTATCAGTTAAGGCAGTCAATAGAAACTTCAGTTATTTACAGCAAATAAATTCCAGTGTTTTACAGTCATGCACTACATCATTAGCTTACATATACTGTAACCACACATTTCTTTTCATCATCCCCATATAGCTATCAATCATCAAAGGAGTGTCTCTAGTGGACTACTCAGACAGTGATGATGATTCCCAAAAAGACGTCTCTGCACCTCTACAAAAGCAAATAAAAAGAACAACAATAATGGTAAAGACATACAATTATTTTTAAAATCTAAAAAGTCACAAGAAACTAATTTATTTTTTTTAATAACTGTGTGTCTGCACGTACAATCACAGGAATTGAATAATTATAGCTTGATATAATCTTTTAACAGATGAATAAAGTTCCAAGTTTTTCTGATGCTATCTACAATTCAAGTAATGACTGTATGGAAGGCCCTTCAACCTCATTCGCAATGGATTCACAAAGGCCTATAAGAGGAACTTACTTCTCTGTAAGCCTCATGAATTAATGTCATTTAAAGAGTAATACCAGAGTAGACTTTTGATATGATTGCTTAAAATGAAAGGCGTTCATTGCTATAGCATGTTTTACTAATTTTCTTGTTCTTGTTGCTTGTTCATCTTGTTCAGTTGACAACTTTTTTTTTTAAATTGCCCAAATCTTTGCATATATGTCTTTTATTTTCTTAAAATTTGATATTTTCCTTAACATTGCATTTTACTTTATCTGTTTGGATCTAAATTTACTCAAAACAAGAGTATATTAAACTTGACCAAGCACTCTCATACAGGTGCATTTATAAAAATTAGAATATTGCTCAAAAGTGCAACATTTCTTGCCAGTCATTTCAAAAAGTGAAACAATTGTTTTATAGATTTATTGCACATTGAGTAGAATATTTCAAGCTTTTATTTCTTGTAATTTAGACAATTATGGCTTTCAGGTAAAGAGAGCTCAGAATTTTGTTTCTCAGAATATTAGAATATCACATTCGACCAACCAAAAAGGATGTTTTAAGCTCTACTGTCAAGTTTCTCAACAGTATGTCCATTTCCATGCACTAAGAATCTGGTTGGGCTCCTCTTGCATGAATGATTGCATCAATGCACCGTGACATAGAGTCCATCAGCCTGTGGTTTTGCATAGCTGTAATGGAAGCCCAGATTGCTTTGATAGTTGCCTTTAGGTCATCTGCCTTTTTAGGTCTGATGTCTCTCATCTTGCGCTTGACAACATCCCATAGATTTTCTATGGGGTTAAAGGTCAGGGGAGTTTGCTGGCCAATCAAGAACAGGAATACCATAGTCATTGGACTAGGTTCTGGTACTTTTGGCAGTGTGGGCAGGTGCCAAGTCCTCCTGGAAAACAAACCCAGCATCTCCATACAGCTTGTCAGCAGAGAGAACTTTGTCAGAGAACAAACTCTAGAACTCCCTGCTAGATGGCTGCATTGGCTATGAACTTCAGACCCAGTGGACCAGAACCAGCAGATAACATGGCACCCCAAACCATCACTGACTATGGAAACTTCACATTGGACTTAAAACAACTTGGATTATGTGCCTCTTCATTCTTCCTCCAGTGTCTGCAACCTTGATTTCCAAATGAAATGCAGAATTTACTTTCAGCTGAAAACAGGACTCTGGACCATTGAGCAACAGTCGAGTTCCTGTGCCTAGGTGAGATGATTTGGATGTTGTCTCTGGTTCTGGAGTGGCTTGACACCAGGAATGCGACGTTTATAGCCCATGTCTAGTATTCATTTGTGTGCTGGCTCTTGATGCTCCAGCCTCAGCCCACTCATTGTCAACCTTGACAACCCCCTCAAGGCTGCTGTTCTCGCTGTTGTTTTTGCATCTTTTACCAAACTTCTTTTTTCACACTCAATTTTCTGTTACTGTGCTTTGATCCAGAACTCTGTGCGCAAATTGCTTTTAGCAATGAACTTTTGTGGCTTCCCCTCCTTGTAAAGGGTGTAGATGACTGTCTTCTGGCCATCTGTGAAGTTAGCAGTCTTCCCCGTGATTGTATCTCTACTGACCCAGAGTGAAAGACGGTTTGAAGGATCAGAACACCTTTGTAGACGTTTGGAATTAATTAGCTGATTAAGGTGTGAAACAATGAGTTTCCAATAATTAACTTCCTCACAGTATTCTGAATTTGGGGTTTACTAGTAAGCCATAATCATCAAAATTATGGGAAACAAGGACGTGGAATATATCACTCTGTGATAATTCTATATGAGATATGAGTTCCATTTTCTGAGATGACTGGCAAAAAATACACTGCTCAAACAAATAAAGGGAACACTTAAACAACACAATATAACTCCAAATGAATCAAACATATGTAAAATCATACTGTCCACCTAGGAAGCAACACTGATGTTGTTGTGCTCTTGTGCAAATGAAATAGACAACAGGGGGAAATCTTTGGCGATTAGCAAGACACACTCAATAAAGGAGTGGTTCTGCAGGTGGGGACCACAGGCCACTTCTCAGTATCTACGCTTTCAGGCTGATGTTTTGGTCACTTTTGAATGTTGGTGGTGCTTTCACACTCGTGGTAGCATGAGACGGACTCTACAACCCACACAAGTGGCTCAGGTAGTGCAGCTCATCCAGGATGGCTCATCAATGCCAGCTGTGGCAAGGTTTGCTGTGTCTGTCAGCGTAGTGTCCAGAGCCTGGAGGCGCTACCAGGAGTCAGGTCAGTACACCAGGAGACGTGGAGGAGGCCGTAGGAGGGCAACAACCCAGCAGCAGGACCGCTACCTACGCCTTTGTGCAAGGAGGAACAGGAGAAGCACTGCCAGAGCCCTGCAAAATGACCTCCAGCAGGCCACCAATGTGCATGTGTCTGCACAAACGGTTAGAAACCGACTCCATGAGGATGGTATGAGGGCCCGACGTCCACAAATTGGGGTTGTGCTCACAGCCCAACACCGTGCAGGACACTTGGCATTTGTCAGAGAACACCAGGATTGGCAAATTTGCCACTGGTGCCCTGTGGTCTTCACAGATGAAAGCAGGTTCCCACTGAGCACATGTGACAGACGTCACATGTCTGGAGACACCGTGGAGAGCAATCTGCTGCCTGCAACATCCTTCAGCATGACCGGTTTGGCAGTGCATCAGTAATGGTGTGGGGTGGGATTTCTTTGGAGGGTGGCATGGCCTTCCATGGGCTCGCCAGAGGTAGCCTGATTGCCTTTAGGTACCGAGATGAGATCCTCAGACCCCTTGCGAGACCATATGCTGGTGCGGTTGGCCCTGGGTTCCTCCTAATGCAGGACAATGCTAGACCTCATGTGGCTGGAGTGTGTCAGCAGTTCCTGCAAGATTAAGACATTGAAGCTATGGACTGGCCCGCCAGTTCCCCAGACCTGAATTCGATTGAGCACATCTGGGACATCATGTCTCGCTCCATCCACCAACGTTGTACCACAGACTGTACAGGAGTTGGCGGATGCTTTAGTCCAGGTCAGGGAGGAGATCCCTCAGGAGACCATCCACCGTCTCATCAGGAGCATGCCCAGGCGTTGTAGGGAGGTCATACAGGCACGTGGAGGTCACACACAATACTGAGCCTCATTTTGACTTGTTTTAAGGACATTACATCAAAGTTGGATCAGCCTGTAGTGTGTTTTTCCACTTTAATTTTGTGTGTGACTCCAAATCCAGGCCTCCATTGATTAATAAATTTGATTTCCACTGAAGATTTTTGTGTGATTTTGTTGTCAGCACATTCAACTTTCTACAGAACAAAGTATTAAATGAGAATATTTCATTCATTCAGATATAGGATGTTAGTTGAGTGTTCCCTTTATTTTTTTGAGCAGTGTATTTCACTTCAATGCAATTTTCTTGTTTTTTGAGATGTATCTGTAGAGTTAACATCTGTGTTTTCAAGGTGGATTTTAAATCAAGGCCTGATTTTCTTTTTAATTAATTCTAATAGAGGAAGAAATACTAACTTCTTCCTTCTCCTCTTTCTCTAAATGATTCAGAGGAGCTTTGCAGGGTTAGATGAGGCAAGTGAAGACAGTGAAGATGAATATATTCCAGAAACCACTGGAGAAAGCACAGACAGTGAAGCCAGTGTGGAATTAAGTCTGGAAAAAGGTCCGAAGGATAAAACTATGTCATTTAGTCAAAATAGAAGCAAGTTTTGCAGGCAGAGTAAGAGTGAGTCCAGTCAGACTAGAAACTTTGAAAGTCATGATTCCAGAGCCACTACATATAAAGATGAAAGGGCCCCCCTGGAGGAAGAATCTGTTTATGTTGCTCCTGTTTTGAAGAAGGAAGATGGATCCAGGACCTATAATAAGAAACACCACTGTGTGTATTGTGGAGTATTTGTTCAAAAAATGTCAAGACATCTATTGCGCAGACACATGGATAAAATAGAGGTTGCAAAAGCCTACAGTTTGCCAAAAAACTCAAAACAAAGACGACTCCAGTTGGATTATTTGCGAAATAAGGGAAACTTTGAGCACAACACTGAAGTTATGGAAAGTAACCAAGGCAAGCTCATTGCGTGGAAACAACCAAAGAAGAAAACAGAAGGGGAAATATTCAAACATTGTTTGTACTGCTATGGACTGTTCAAAAAAAAGGCAATGTGGCGACATTTCCAGTCCTGCAAATTCAAGCCTCAAGATAAGTCTTTGAAAAAGGGGAAAACAAGAGTTCAAGCATTGTGTGCATTTGCTGAACCAGTTCCACCAGAGTTCAGTGATTCATACTGGAGGTTTCTAAGTGAGATGCATCAAGATGAGATTACAGTTGCATGTAAGAAGGATCAATGCATACTAGATTTTGGATACAGATTGTTCCACAAGAATGAGAGGGTAGTCAGCCAGCACCAATACATCCGTCAAAAGCTAAGAGAGCTTGGCAGACTGCTACTTGAGGCAAGAAATATTGCTTCTGTGAAGAGTATTAAAGATCTCATAAAGCCTGAAAAATATGTTACAGTTGTCGCTGCTGCAAGACGTCTAGCTGGATTCAGTGAAGAAAGTGGCAACTATCAACGACCATCTCTCGCTCGAAAAGTTGGTCACGACATGCATTCTTTAGCCATGTTCATTAAGACGGAAGGACTGAAGATGAAGGATAAGGAAGCTGTGCAAAACGCAGAGGAGTTTGCACAACTGTATCAAGAAAGTTGGAAATATGATATTGCAAGCCAAGCTTTAACCCAGCTTGAACAGAAAAAGTGGAATGCACCTCTACTGTTACCTTTCACACACGATGTCCAGATTCTTCACAACCATTTGTTAGAAAGACAGCAGGAATGTTTACATGCCTTGAAAGAAGAGGCCTCACAGTCCAGCTGGAAGGATCTTGCCAAAGTGACTCTGGCACAAGTAATCCTTTTCAACCGTCGACGAGCTGGGGAGGTTTCCAGGATGCATTTGTCAGTTTACTTATCAAAGGACACATCAGAAACACACGAGGATGTTAACCTGGCCCTCACAGCACTTGAACAAAAGCTCTGCAACTATTTTGTCCGGATAACCATTGTGGGAAAAAGAGGAAGAAAAGTTCCTGTTCTGCTGGGTCCAATGATGAAGGAATCCCTTGATGCTCTTACTAGAAGGCGGGAAGAATGTGGAGTCCTGGAAGAAAATCAATACCTGTTTGCGTTGCCGAATTCTGTCCATTACCTCAGAGGTTCAGACTGTATAAGGCAGTTTGTGAGTGAGTGCAGTGGCCTCAAAAACCCTACAGCACTCACCTCAACAAAGCTCAGGAAACACATTGCAACATTGTCAACAGTTTTGAACCTGAAGACTACAGAACTTGACCAGTTGGCAGATTTCCTTGGGCATAATGTTGCTGTTCACAGGAAGCACTATCGCCTTCCAGAGGGTACCATACAGTTAGCAAAAATAAGCAAAGTTCTCCTTGCAATGGAACAAGGACGGCTAGGAGAGTATAAAGGGAAGAGTCTGGATGAAATCCACCTTGATGTCAACGGTATTAACATTTAACACTTTAATGCAAGGGAAATTGAAGTTGCTAACCTTGGTATTTAAGAATAGATTAATGAAATGAGATATTTATGGAGGAGGGCATGTTTTATTGTTAAGGATGAATAAACATCATATTAGTTGAAAATGGTATCATTTAGGCTTTACATAAAAATGTTGGCTTATTCTGATTTGATTTGAGGCAAAAAAAAAAAAAAATTAAAAGGTGCTATTTAGGTACTTTTTATGGTTTCCTATCTTTTGTGGAATTGGTTCTTGAGTGTTTTATTAGTTCTATTAAACAAATCTCTTCAAATTTATCTCATTACCATATTAGAAACTCTTGACATGGATGGTTCTTCACAAGAGAAAGGTATGAATTTGTTTATTTTTTCTATACCGCAATAATCTCTGTAGTTTTAAATACACTAGATGACTGCATGTTAATGTTGTTTTAATTAAAATTTCATTAAATTGAAAACATCCAAGATAGGACTGATGTAGGGAAATTTCATGCCATAATTTTATTTAAGCTCTGTCATAAAAAAAGTACAAATATTAATTTTTGTATCTACAGGTACATTCAAAACTTTCAGATATAATGAAATGTATTGATATGATGCATTCAAAAAGTTCAATATTTTTGGCGATTCATTACAAAAATTGAAACTGATATTGGGTATTCATTACACAGTGAAATATTTCAACCCTGTGTTTTTGTAATTTCATAGTTATGGCTAACATAATAAAAAAGCTAAAATTCAGTGTTTCAGAAAATTTTTATATTAAATTACAACAATTATAAACAATATTTTGTAATGTATAATGGGAGCCCAGGTGTCTTTTAGAGCCACTTTCAGGTCATCTGCATGGTTACTTCTGGTGTCCCTCATCTTTCTCTTGACAAAACAACTTAGATTTTTAGGCTTAGGTGGGGCCAGTTTTCTGGCCAATCAAGCACAGCAACACTGTGGTCAATGGACCAACTTTTGGCAGTGAGAGCTGGTGCCAAGTCCTGTGGGAAAGTGACATCAGTATCTAAATAAAGCTTGTCAACAAGGGGATGTGTGAAGTGGTCTAAATATCATACTAGATTGCTGACTGGACTTCAGAAAACACATTGGACCAGAATCAGCAGATGTCACTAATAGGGATTCCACTCTTCCTCCAGACTCTGGAAGCTTGAAAGGAAATGCTAATTTAATGTTTTTATGAAAAGATGATTTTAGACAGTGGTCCAGTTCATATTCTCATGCATAGTTGGTAAACTGTTGTTTTGGCACTAGCGCTGGTGTTTAGTTGTATTATAAAAGGAATTACTTTTTTTACCAGTTAAGGTTGAAAACCTGTCTAATTACTTCTTTGTAAACCTCATATTAAGAAGAGCATATTAAAATCAACATTAAATGAAATTACCTTTTACTTTGGATTATCAAAAAAGTGGCCTGGTTTGGTAAAACTCTTAATTTATGGCCTCTTACTGTTGAATTTGGTCAGTCACAATAAGTCATTAACTAAATAATTAATGAACAATAAAGAGTTAGTAGTCCAAAAATATGTAGCCTACAAATTGACAGCTACGGGTTAGTTTGTTTTATAAAATAAAATGTTACTGAAAACATTTATAGGAAAATACAATTTCTTAGCACTACTGCCAGCTAACATTTTTCAATTATATCATAATGTCTTATTCAGCTTTGTGGCAAGTGGCTCATTCACACAAGTCTCTTTGCCATATACATTATGAAGAGCACTGATATCCCTGGAAACCTATATTACTCCTGATTTCCTGTCAATTAGGATGACCTAAGATATGGATTAAAGCAATAGTTAATTTTACTTTTTTTTTTTTTGCTTGTTGGTGTATTGTTAATTCTGACTTTTGAAAACAATTCTTCTTTCATGTACATAGTTGATATGCCTGACGGAACTGAGAATGGCACCAATTTATCCTCACAAGAAGGTAAAATGTTCACATAATAAAGAAAGCGGTTAAACAAAAAAGGGCCACTTTTCTCTGAATTAAACACATTTTACAACCTGAGTTCTATATACAAACGTGGACAAAATTGTTGGTACCCCTCGGTTAATGAAAGAAAAACCAACAAAGGTCACAGAAATAACTTAAATCTGACAAAGGTTATAATGAATAAATATTCTATGAAAATGAGCACATGAAAGTCAGACACTGCTTTCAAACATCCTTCAACAGAATTATTTAAAAAAATAAACTCATGAAACAGGCCTGGACCAAAACGATGGAACCCTTAACTTAATATTTTGTTGCTCAACCTTTTGAAGCAATCACTGCAATCAAAGGATTCCTATAACTGTCAGTGAGACTTCTGTCCCTCTCAGAAGGTATTTTAGCCCACTCCTCATGAGCAAACTGCTCCAGTTGTCTCATTTTTGAAGGGCACCTTTTCCAGACGGCATGTTTCAGCACCTTCCAAATATGCTTAATAGGATTTAGGTAAGGGCTCATAGAAGGCCACTTCAGAATAGTCCAATGTTTTCCTCTATCTGTGTTTTTTGGGTTATTATCCTGTTGCAAGACCCATGACCTGCGACTGAGACCAAGCTTTCTGACACTGGCCAGCACATTTATCTCTAGAATCCCCTGATAGTCTTGAGATTTCATTATACCTGCACAGATTCAAGATACCCTGTGCCAGATGCAGCAAAGTAGCCCCAGAACATAACAGACTCCTCCATGTTTCACAGTAGGGACAGTGTTCTTTTCTTCATATGCTTAAATTTTTCCATCTGCAAACATAGAGCTGATGTGCCTTGCCAGAAAGTATAGTTTTTGTCTCATCTGTCCATAGGACATTGTCCCACAAGCTTTGTGGCTTGTCAACATGTAGTTTGGCAAATTCCAGTCTGGCTTTTTTATGATTTTTCAAAGATGGTGTTCTCCTTGGTCGTCTCCCATTAAGTCCACTTTGCCTCAAACAACGTTGGATGGTGCAATCTGACACTGATGTTCCTTGAGCTTTAAGTTCACCTTTAATCTCTTTAGAAGTTTTTCTGGGCTCTTTTGTTACCATTTGTATTATCAGTCTCTTTGTTTTGTCATAAATTTTCCTCCTGTGGCCATGTCCAGGGAGGTTGGCTACAGTCCCATGGATCTTAAATTTCTGAATATGTGCAACTGTAGTCATAACATGAAGCTGCTTGGAGATGGTCTTATAACCTTTACCTTTACCATGCTTGTCTATAATTTTCTTCCTAATCTCCTGAGACAACGCTTTCCTTCGCTTCCTCTGATCCATGTTGAGTGTGGTACACACCATGTCACCAAATAGCACAGTGACTACCTGTAACCCTATATATAGGCCCACTGACTGATTACAAGAATGTAGACACCTGTGATGTTAATTAATGGACACACCTCGATTTAACACGTCCCTTTGGTCACATTATTTTCAGGGGTACCATCATTTTTGTCCAGGCCTGTTTCATGACTTTATTTGTTTAAATAATTCTGTTGAAGCATGTTTGAAAAGCATTGTCTGACTTTAATTTGTTCATTTTCATATAATTTTTTATTTATGATTAACTTTGTCAGATTCAAGTTATTTTTGTGACCATTGTGGGTTTTTCTTTCATTAACTGAGGCGTCCACGTGCGTACATGAACTGTTAAAGTACTGTAGATCATTGAAAGTTTAAACAGTTTTTTTATGTTCCTAAAATTAATATTTCAGAAGATCCAGAAGCTTCTGAAGAGACACCTTGTATCCCCACATCCAGTGGCTTAAGTCAGGAAAACTTGACCAAAAAGAAAGGTGAGCTTGTAAAACTGCAGTTTGGGGTTAGTACTCTTCTTCAACATTGATTTTTATTCATTTTTTTTTAATACCACCACTTTTAACTAATATTACAAGTCCATTACATTTATATCTGATCCTGCCTAGTATTTACTAACATCCAAATTTGATTCAAACAAGATTGGTTCTACAGGACTTGATTGTAATAAATAACTCTTTATGAACACAAGTGTAAATAGAAGGTTTTTTGGTTTTTTTTCTTTAGTTCGCTGTTGATATTTATGCCCTTGATCAGCGTGTTTGCTGTTCTAATAAGATGAGTTTAACCTGTTCTTTTCTGTACTTCAAAGTCACAAATTCAGATGGGCTGATGCCAGAAGTCAACGAAGTGACCTCTTGTACCCCCACCTCTAGCAGCCAAAGTAACGAAAGGTCTGCCAAAAAGAGTGGTGAGTTTGGAGTAATCCTCTTCAATACATAACTTCATCATGATTGCTTTTAAATGGTCCAATTATTACTACAGTATCAATATTCTAATTATCCTCACATTTACTGCTTACTAAGATTTAAATGACCGAAGCAAAATGTATTAACCACTTGACTTTTTTTACTTAGACATGTCAGGTCTAAACTTTTGAATTTTGTCGTAAAATGCAAATTAATGCGCCCCTTCTCAGGTGGGTTTCACGTCATTGTTAAATTGGATTATTTGTGAGATGTTCGTTTCCATCTATTATTAAATAGGGGTAATGTACATGACACATCTACCTCAAGACAGAAAAAAATCTTTGCATCAAATTTACCTGTTGGCAAATTTGCATATCGATGATGTGCTCTCCTGGTGGAGTTTGACTGCCTGTACCAGCAGTGACACTGACTGATTAATATCCCAGAAATAAACTGATTTACTTGTTTTTTTACTGTAGGCTCATTACTATTGACAAAGATAGTTGAATTATTAAAATATCTCATTTAAATGATATTGTGGGATTATTGTACATAAAGTGAATGTATCCTCTGTGCAGTTTTGTTCTAATGAAGTTGTAAACTAAATTGTGCTCTTTTTATGCCCTTAGGTAAAGAAAAAGTTGTGAAAAGAAGCTGGACCCCAGAGGAATGTGCTGCTGTAAATAAACATTTAAGGAAGTACATATTGACAAATCAGGTTCCTGGTAAGCTTGACTGTGAGAGATGCATTGCTGCAGAACCACAAGCACTGAGTAAAAGAGACTGGAGAGCAGTTAAGTACTTTGTCAAAAACAGAATAACCACCATGAGGAGAAAATATGAGTGACAGAGCTTCCCTGAACAGAGGTAGAAACACATGGCTGGTCCTGTTTCACCAGTTCTTTACTATTTGTTTGTAATTTTTATGGACAAAGTTCAAACAAAGTATATTTCAGTTTATTGATACATGTTCTGAGGAAGAAATATGGGAAATGTTTAAATGGCACATTCAGTGCTAAAATGTTGAAATAAAACATGTGCAGCTCAAAATAAAGTTCCTTTATTCAGTGGCTACATTTGTAATGTGTCCATTTTAAATTTTGACTCAAGCAGTTCATGATTAATAGTAAATCATGTGTATTTTATAGTTGGCTAAAATGAAGATTGTAAATATATAAAAAATTGACCTGTATGCCTAAACAAATGGAAGAATATTAAGGCTGTGACTAGGAAAAATGCACCACAATCGAATAATGACAGATGTACTTAAGAATGCACATTTCAATATATATCTAGTCTATTAAGCCAGATGAAAGGATTAATAACACTAACAAAATTTTAAGGTTTTTTCCCATTAAACAATCAAGTCTTGACAAATGCATGTTTGGGTTAGATTAGGGTTGGGATTGAATTTGATAGATCCTAATTTAAAGATAAAGCAAATCTTTATGAAGGCCTAACAAGAGTTAAATGTTAAAAGCAAGCCCCATAACTGGCTAAAAAAATTATGTGTGTAAAGATGGACCTCTTAACGTTCGAACATTAATGGCAAGCCCCATAACTGACTAAAAATCAAACGTGTGTGAAGGTGGGTCCTGCAAAGTATGAATGTTAGAAACTGGCCCCACATGTGATTGAAAAACAGACATGTAAAATAAAGTTTGAAATTTTGCATATTGAACGTGACTTTTAATATGTAGATTTTTTTTGGGATCTGCCTGATTTTTTTCATAGTTCTAGGACCACTAGAATGGGTGGACCCCACAACCCAGTCAACTACTTGCGGTCCTGCTGTGGGAGTTTAACAAGGATGTGTGTGTGTGTGTGTGTGTGTGTGTGTGTGTGTGTGTGTGGGCAGGGGGTCTTATGTTAGTGAGTGAGTCTGTTTGTAGGGGAGGGGGTTGGTTGTGTATCCGTGCTTGTTTGCAGTGCGTATGGCCCAAGGGCAGAAACTGTTTTTTCAGTCTGCTGGAGTGGGATTTTGTTGACCTATAGCGCCTCCCAGAGGGCTACAAGTCAAACATTGGGTTTGCAGAGTGTGAGGGGTCACCTGAGATGCTCCTTGTTCTCCTGAGGCAGCAGGACATGCCGATGTTTCCCAGGCTGGGCACAGGGCAGCCGATGATCTTTTGGGCATTGTTTATGACCCTCTGAACTGCCTTCCTGTCCTCAGCTGTGGAGCCTGTGTACCACACACCCAAACAGTACGTCAGTACGCTCTCCACCGAGGAGTGATAGGAGGTAAGCAGCAGCTTTGGGTCCAGGTTGTATTTCCTGAGGACACGCAGGAAGTGGAGTCGCTGTTGGGCCTTCTTTATCAGGCCACTGATATTGTTGGTCCAGGAGCTGTCTGTGGAGATGAGGGTGCCAGGCAACCTGAAGGTGGTGACAGTTTCCACCTGTTCTCCATCTATGAGGAGGGGGGTATGGTCCTCATAGATGGTATGGTTCAGATCTTCCTGAAGTCCATGATCAGTTCTTTTGTTTCGTGGACATTCAGGGTCAGGTTGTTTCCTGAGCACCAGCGTGACAGTTTCTCCACCTCAGCCATGTCTTGTCTCCATCACTGATGAGACCAACCATGTCATTTCAATTCAATTCAGTTTTATTTATATAGCACCAATTCATCCACATATTTGATAATGCAGTTGGTTGGAAGGACATTTGTCTTAAAATAAATGTAGGTTATATGAGTTTGTAAGACAATTCTAAGCCAGTCTTAAAAAACAGTCAAAGGTTTCAAAGGTTATGTCTCTTATTTTTAAATCATAAAAAACAATAAATCAAGTATTTTTTGTTAGAGACTATGTGAAGTTTGGTACTGCACAGGTAAAACCTGTTATGATCTCTGTAATCAACTGTAAACAGTTCTGTCAGAGATTCTTGTTTCTTCTCATCCGGTGTAAAGGTTAAACCAAGGATAGATTGGTCCACAGTATCCACATTACTTTGAGAAATCACTTGGTTTGGAGTTGCTTGGTCCATTGATGTAGCATATTAAAGCTTTCTTATAGTGCTACATATTGGCTTATCAAAAAATGCATTTTATGTGAATTTAAATGTGAAACAAAGCAAAACATCAGGACTTGATGTATCTCACTTATGATGTTCCCCCTTTTGTATGGTTCATGTGTACAGTATTGGGGTGAAGTGTGTAAATCTGACAGACACTCAGGACAGAATAACAAACTTTTGTTGTGAAAAAAATTATTTTAATGTATACCCATTGATCGCCTGACCATCTGACAATGAAAGGCATGTTGAAAAAATACATTGAACTTCCCTCCCATGGAGTCATTTCAAGCAATTTACATCCTTTAGCGAGTGAACCTTAATCAATTTTTTGTTTGTTTTTGCACTTATATTTAAATTGCACTTGCATTATTTTCATAGCTGTAGCTCCTTTGTACGATATATATTGCTTTTCTAAGTTAGAATAGAATAAAAACTTGTATTGTCCCTCAGTGTGGAAATTCAGGTGTACCAGCAGCAAAGTGACTTGGAAATAGAAGCATAAAGGTAAAAAGGTTACAAAATAAAAATTAAAAATAAGAAACTGTAGAGTAAAGGCAAATTTACAACATAAGAAAAATAATACTGTACAAATAGGACCTAATCTACAAAAGGTTTACATGAACAAATACCCATGCAAACTGAGTTGCGTGCACAATGTTGATCTACAAACCAGGTGCAAATTTGATTGCGGGTGTAAAGTCCACAGAACAGCAGGCACAAACGTTTTAGCTTGTTTGCCTTCATGAATATGCAAAACATAATATATTGACCCAAACGTGGACATTTATAGGAGGAGGATATGCCAATGTCATCTTTTACCCCCTGCAACACGATTTATCAAACCTGACACGGATGGAGAGTGCTGTTTTTGCTTTTAGATTTAGCACGTTTGAAAGCAGGTACTAGCTGGCACACAAAAATATCAGCTGTATCTGTGGCAAGAAGGAGGCATAGATAGAATGACAGATGACAGAGAGAAAGTAATATACATGTTTCAACAAATTTGGATTGTCCAAAATAAAAATAATGAAAATGAGAATAGAGGATTCTATGTATCGAAAGTCCGATTTAGAACCAATCACAAACAAAAGCCATGACATATGTCCTATGATAAAACCCCTTTCAACACTTTTATTTTGCTTGTGGATCATTTGAGCGCAACATCGCTGTCAGTGATATCATCTGCTGCTGAAGCACAAACCTGATCATCTGCCAGAGAAGGGCGCACAGCCTGTTAACTGTAATTGGACATCATGCAAAGGATCCACTGTGCTTTCATGTTACTAATACAAAATGACAATTACAAAATTCATTCAGTAAAATCAATGAAAAATAATTTATTTTTATGTACATAAATGTTTAATTGACATTCTTTGTATGACATTTATCTGACTGTTACACTGCAGGAAATGATGGGCCAACTCAACTCCCATGCAACATATTTTATTTTTGCATGCACTGCAAAAACACAGAAATGTAGGTTAACAGGAGTGCACTCGGTGCATTATCTGTACTCTGTCTCATAACATACAGACTACTTTTCTTCTAACCAGCACAACAATGAGCACACAATATGCTTAAACTCTGAAGTAGTTAGGACAAAACACACTCATACTGTAAAACTCTCTTAACATTGTAGTCATTCCTAATGTAACCAATTACATTACGTTTATATTGACACAGTTTATAGTGTTTCCAAACATTGCTTTTAATCACTATTTTAACCTCTGATGAATTAACCTTAGGAACAGTATTTATTAAATCAAACATATTTCAAACAGACAGCTTTTACCGCGTTTGTAATTCCCCTTAATGAAATGAACTGGAGAGCATTTTATGTTTCCTCTGATTAGCCAACAAACACACATTTAGTACATCTTCAATCCAAAATACATGTGTGGCCACTAAGGACTTTTATCATGGACCAGTAACTTTGTTAGCTCTAATATAGGACCACAAATGTCCTTCTTAGCTTAGCCTTACACTTAGCTCAGTATATCCATTTAACCCAGCATCTCGTTTCATTGCCCATTTACTCAGTTCAACATAGGATATGGCCCTAAACTCCTGCCTTCACAGAACTTGTGTGTCTCTCAGCAGTTAGCTTATATCCTGCAAACTCACAAAAGCATAAAACAGTTCTCTGGTTCATCACTGCGATCGATGTGTACTATGAGTCTCCCATCTCAGATACCTTACATGGCAAACCTGCTTTGCAAACACAAAAACATATAAATGTACCCTTTAGCTCAATATCCGTTGCACTCATGATCCATTGCTACTGGTGTCTATTACTTATATGTCATTTAAAACCTGGCTTACCTGCAAAAACATAGAAATGTAGGTTAACTGGTGTGCACCCAGTGTGATATCTGTACTCTGTCTTATCACTGACTACTCTTCTTCTAACAGGCGTCAGCTACTGATGTGTAAGGTACCGAGCCTCCTCTCCCTTTAAAAGTAGCAAAGCTAAAACATACCGATAGCCAACTCTTACAACAAACTATATTTATGTTGCTAATATTACATTCAGGCTTAAATATTATTATAAATATTATTCTTCAAACAGACTCACAAAAAAAAAAAGAACACAGTGAGTCTCTGAAAAGAAATAAGTTTAAAGGCAAACCTCTAATAAATGAATTGTCTTTTTTATTGTTAATATTGATTGGCCAAGTTCTAAGCTGCAGCCGTTGCGAGTAAAACAGCGCTCCTGTGGTGTTGTGTTGTCAGCCTAGATACAGCGATGACCAGCTGCCCTGTGTGTGCACCGATGGCCCGATGGAGGAGGGCGTGCACCACTTTAAACACAACTCCTCCTGTGCAATGGCCTGTAATCCATCATTCTGATTAAAGACGAAGCAGAATGTAGTCTTTGCCTCACTGGGTCCATTTGGACCGGAACCATAAAGCATTTGCTTTGCTTTTCCTCCAGTTCTGCTGGAGGTAGTAGCAGCCAGCCAGTAGCCCACACAATGTATGTAATCATTTAAATAGGGTGGTCTGCACCTCTTTTGCACCTCTTATCCATTGTGCATCCAATGGATAAGAGGTGCAAAAGAAGGTGAGAAGGTGCACGTGCAACACCCACTTGTTGCACATGCTGTATTTATTTATTTTTTTATGCACAAGCCATTTAGCGCTCTGTATTTGGAATCTCTGAAAATCAGGCCCTTTCAGTATTAAATTAGCATACTCAGATCATTTAAAAAAATTACAAAATGTGCATGCATATTTTTCCATAAAAAACAACAACAGACTGTTTACAAGAAATGAAAAATCCCCCACAAATAACAGCAGGGATGTAAACACTTATCGAGCTTGTTGGGAGCAGTGATGCTTACAAAGTCTTGCAGATGCTGGGAGGAAGGACTTGTGAGTCTGCGCCTGCAGAAATCCACCACCAGCTTCTTGGTTTTCCCTTCGTTGATCAGGAGATGGTTCCACTGGCACTGGTCCACAGTCATATGTGCACTGTCTGTACTGTGAGTTGTCCTCATCTGGACTGGAGAGTCCAGATATGAAACTGTTAGCAGTACGTTTTTGTCCATATTATGTACCCAGAGTGTTCACCAGTGTTATGTTGGCAACAGTATACGTTCCACCTTTAGCTGTTGCCGACACTGCATGAGATGCAATCAGCTCAGTTGTTGCTAAGCTACAGACACAACACCCCAATGCATTTGTGGCAATATCTGTTGATTTTAACCATGGTTCACTCTCTGCTACACTTCCTACGTTTCAACAGTTTTTCAGCTGCTCTACCAGAGAAAACAAAACAATGGATTTGTTTTATGCACATGTCAAGGACTCATACATCTCTACAGCAAGACCTCCTCTAGGCAAATCAGATCACAATCTTGTTTTTCTTTGCTTGAAATATAAGCCCCTTGTTCAGAAACAACCTGTAATAAAGAGAACTTTGAGAAAATGGTCAGAGGAAGCTGAAGAAGCTCTGCAAGGTTGCTTTGAGGCTACAGACTGGGACGCACTGTGCCAGCCACATGGAGAGGACATCAATGCCATGACTGAGTGTGTAACCGACTATATAAACGTCTGTGTGGATAACATCATCCCCACCAGAACCATGAGACGCTTCCCCAATAACAAACCTTGGATCACCAGTGACCTGAAGGACCTGCTTAACAAGAAAAAACAGCCTTCAGAGAGGGAGACAGGGAATTATTGAGAAGTATAGAGAATCAACTTAAAGTCAAGATAAGAGACAGGAAGGAGGTGTACAAGAAGAAGCTGGAGAGCAAGCTCCAGCAAAACAATATCAGAGATGTGTGGACAGGGATGAAGAAGATCACAGGCTTCAAGCAGAAGGATGATCAGACAGATGGATGTCTGGACAGAGCCAATGAACTGAACACATTCTTCAATAGGTTTAGTTCATAAACAAGCTCAGCATCTTCCTCTCCTGCTCACCGCCAAACAGACATCCCACCCTCCTTAGACCCACAGCTTTTCTGTCACACCTCAAATGTTTTATCTTCCACTTCAGCCAATTACTTCTTCTACAGGTTTGCCTTTAACCAAATCAGAAGATGCTGATGCTCTTTACACCTGTGTGTCTCAAGAAGTCAGGTGAGGAAACAACTTGAGAGACTGAACCGGAATAAGGCTGCAGGTCCAGATGGTGTCAGCCACAGAGTCCTTAAGGCCTATGCAAAGCAGCTCTGTGGGGTCCTGCAGCACCTCTTCAAGCTTAGCCTGGCCCAGAAGAAGGTCTTGAATGTCCTAGAGAGACTCCTTTTGACCCACCTGAGTAAGCAAACAATAAACTATCAGGACCTCCTTTAGTTTGCTTATCGCTGTGGAGTAGGAGTTGAAGATGCCATCATACATCTGCTTCAACAAACCCACTGTCATCTGGACAAAGATGTTGCAAGATGTTGCATATTTTCTATACGTCTGTTGTGGAGAGCATCCTCTTCATGAGATTGTTGTACAACAACAGAATGTCTTCAGTCATAGGCTTCTTCAGATCTGCTGTAAGACAGACCTACAGGAGATCCTTCCTGCCCACAGCCATCAGCATCTACAATGGCTCTTTGAAGAAATCTGCATAATATGAGCTACAACAACATTTAATTTCCCTTTGGGATTAATAAAGTATGTTTGAAATTGAATTGAATTGAACTGAATAAAGACTATTTCTACATGTCCAGAAATTGTACTGGTAGCCTAGTAGTCTGTAATATGTGTAACTTACTGTTCTTTGTTTTTTTTAATTACAGGAAGATTCAGTGTTGTCCTGAAGCATTTACTGTTTGTGAGCTTCAAGACAACTGAGTTGTGGAAATGAACATGAAAGTAAAAAGCATAGATAGAATCAGGGCCTTTCTCGGGCCATACCAAACATATTTCTATTTCTAGCAGTGTTCTGATAGTGGAACAATGAGCTAATGTTATGCTGAGAGTGTCCTCTCGCAGGCAGATGGTAATAATTCTGCAGAACATTTGTTGAAAAGTAAAGTCTAACATCCTTTTCTAGAAAATGAAGCATTTGTATGACCATAAGACTCATGGCTGTCAGCTTTGTCTCTTGTAGATGAGAATTCACAGACAGCAGGAAAAAGGAAGTCTTCATAAGCCTAGATGGAGCTTACAGCAGGGATCACCTTGCCTTAAAATCATAAGAGACCCTAGGAGAAAATGAAACTTAACAAAGATGATGTCACCACATGAAGAGATGAATGAAACTGTCACTGTGTGGTTCTTCATGCTGTAAACCTCAAACACATATTGCAGGTATTTATGGAGCAAATTCAGTGACAGAAGGAGTTGTAAAGGGTTCTTCAAAATGCAGATTTAGAGTTTTCCCCTTTATGTTTTTTCTCTATGAATGTATGCCATCAGACTGAAATTATCTTGTGGAGAAGAAATGCTTATTTGCAAAGCAAATTGTGGCTTACAGGTCCTTCTCAAAATATTAGCATATTGTGATAAAGTTCATTATTTTCCATAATGTCATGATGAAAATTTAACATTAATATATTTTAGATTCATTGCACACTAACTGAAATATTTCAGGTCTTTTATTGTCTTAATACGGATGATTTTGGCATACAGCTCATGAAAACCCAAAATTCCTATCTCACAAAATTAGCATATTTCATCCGACCAATAAAAGAAAAGTGTTTTTAATACAAAAAACGTCAACCTTCAAATAATCATGTACAGTTATGCACTCGATACTTGGTTGGGAATCCTTTTCCAGAAATGACTGCTTCAATGCGGCGTGGCATGGAGGCAATCAGCCTGTGGCACTGCTGAGGTCTTATGGAGGCCCAGGATGCTTCGATAGCGGCCTTTAGCTCATCCAGAGTGTTGGGTCTTGAGTCTCTCAACGTTCTCTTCACAATATCCCACAGATTCTCTATGGGGTTCAGGTCAGGAGAGTTGGCAGGCCAATTGAGCACAGTGATACCATGGTCAGTAAACCATTTACCAGTGGTTTTGGCACTGTGAGCAGGTGCCAGGTCATGCTGAAAAATGAAATCTTCATCTCCATAAAGCTTTTCAGCAGATGGAAGCATGAAGTGCTCCAAAATCTCCTGATAGCTAGCTGCATTGACCCTGCCCTTGATAAAACACAGTGGACCAACACCAGCAGCTGACACGGCACCCCAGACCATCACTGACTGTGGGTACTTGACACTGGACGTCTGGCATTTTGGCATTTCCTTCTCCCCAGTCTTCCTCTAGACTCTGGCACCTTGATTTCCGAATGACATGCAGAATTTGCTTTCATCCGAAAAAAGTACTTTGGTCCACTGAGCAACAGTCCAGTGCTGCTTCTCTGTAGCCCAGGTCAGGCGCTTCTGCCGCTGTTTCTGGTTCAAAAGTGGCTTGACCTGGGGAATGCGGCACCTGTAGCCCATTTCCTGCACACGCCTGTGCACGGTGGCTCTGGATGTTTCTACTCCAGACTCAGTCCACTGCTTCCGCAGGTTCCCCAAGGTCTGGAATCGGCCCTTCTCCACAATCTTCCTCAGGGTCCGGTCACCTCTTCTCGTTGTGCAGCGTTTTCTGCCACACTTTTTCCTTCCCACAGATTTCCCACTGAGGTGCCTTGATACAGCACTCTGGGAACAGCCTATTTGTTCAGAAATTTCTTTCTGTGTCTTACCCTCTTGCTTGAGGGTGTCAATAGTGGCCTTCTGGACAGCAGTCAGGTCGGCAGTCTTACCCATGATTAAATTCTTCCTTTTCACACTTAAATCATTCAGTTGTGGTCTATGTAAAGTGGAACTGCAAAGCTTTGGTCTGAATTCCTTGTTATCATAGCTCTAAAGGCTCCTCATTTATCCCTGTTCTGAGCAACTCAGTTTGGTGCTGTCACTTTAAATGCTACTGAGGCACTTCACACCCCGCCCCCCTCGAGGTCAAAGAGCGCTCCATTTTCAACCTTTTGGCCATTTTTATAGTTTGAAAGCAGAGATACAATTATCTAGCGGTACAGAAACAAGACATAAACGGCAAAAACAATGCATAACTGTTTATGTAATAATATTATTCAAAACACGCAGTACGGTTCTGTCCTTAAGGAGCTAAAAGCAGCAAACAGTGCTAACATAAGCAAATGGCACGATGCTACTGCTATCAAAACAATGGCCACGATGTCAACACACAATAGATGCATGTCTAAAATAAAGTTTGTTGTCATTTTAGAGTTATTTGCTGCTTACCACTTTGCTGTGTACGTCCTTTCGATAGACAGAAGGAAATGGTCCCTTAATCAGATGAGGTCTTTCAGCAAATCCTTCTTGATACTGGTGGAGGTTGCTGAAGGCACTCGTCCTTGAAGTACTTCATGCAGACAAAGAGAAATGTCCCCACTGCTGTGGGTGCATTTCCATGAAAAATAAAATTTAACCAGGCACTTTGAAGAGGTTCTGACTCTGGGGGACTGTGTAATGAATTGTGTGGGTTAATGCACCCAACAACCGAACCAAACTTATCGTCTTTCAGCATAGGCATATTTGAACTTGGACTACAAATTTGCAGCAAGAAATCAAAACGGTGGGTACGCAAAATTGATCAGCTGGAAGTCCATGACCTTATTTAGCTGTTCCGCACCAAGTACTGTGACGTAACAGTTCAGAAACGTAATAGATGATAGAGAAAACTGAATGGACTGTAAAATAGGACCCAAACAGATTATAAAGATATCTATTCAGCACCTGGAGAGACTAAATGAACAGAACACCTGGCTGGGAAAAATAAGCAAAACTCCAACACAAAACTCCAGTAACTGGCAGGACATGACAGAATATTTTTGAAGATGTAGGAAGAGGCTGGTGTAGTTAACAGTGAGGGACAAGAAATTATCTATCTATCTATCTATCTATCTATCTATCTATCTATCTATCTATCTATCTATCTATCTATCTATCTATCTATCTATCTATCTATCTATCTATCGTCCGTCCGTCCGTCCGTCTGTCTATCATTCTAACATTCTAATATAATGTTATATCACAGCTGCTAATAAATATGTGTGTAATTAACAATAAATAGCCAAACAAAATAGTAAGAAATGTAAAATGGGTCATTTTATACTAACCAGTTAGTAACATAGCGAAGAAACACGGCTTTCTTACCCTGTACCTTAGCTTGCCATGTGACATGCACTAAGCAAGACTAAGGTCCTGCTTAAGAACAACAGATAACAATGTATAATAAATGCCTTCGGAGCTAAAATGGTTTGTGGTCAGAGGTTGGGTTTGGCTGAAGAGGGATATTTAAAAAGTTCAGGGAGATTAGTAACATGCTGAAAGCCTCGAACAACAAGAAGCCCTGCTGGCTGGTCTGTTATGTTTGCTTCCATCCATCTAGCCATCCATGAAAACTAAAGTGTTCTGCTATGCTCCAATGGACTAAGGGGCTAAAATCTAGCTGCTCACACCCCCTGGTTCAAGTTGTCATCACACTTCAGAGCATAATTGTTGTGACAAAAGGATACTGACAAACAAAATACTCCCCCTGAGGTTTGATAGGTACTGACCGCTTCTGTAATGGCCTGAAACACTTTAGAAATCAGTAAATTCAACACATGAAATTAAAAAGTAAAGAGACTTTGACAGCAAAAAAGCTATATTCATTTAGTTTTTATGTGTATCATGTTTGATATGGCATTGCCAAACGTTTTTGTCAAAATTTACCTCTTGCAGAGAATCAGTTTATCTTTGGCCAGAACAAGATTACAAATGGACATTCACTCACTACAGACTGTTTTAATCTTGAAAGACCTTCACTTCTCCAAAGACAAATTGAAAGACCGTATAGTTATAGAAAATAATAATTACACACATTTTATGGATTTTGGAAAGAAGAAACTGTGATCACTTGTGAATGCAGGAAGAATTTCCTCAAGACATACAGTGTCGTGCAGACAGTTTTATTTGCATTTTGTCACATCACAAGAGCAGACTTCATGTCTTACTTATTATTGGGAATTTATGTGATGGACCGACACAAAGAAGTGCAAAATAGAACGAACAAACAAGTACATCTGACTGACAGGAATGACACAATGAAGGATAAAAAATGGGCATCAAAAAGAGAAATTGTGTTGGTTCTCTGCTGGAGCTTCTAGAAGTGACATCACAGACAAAGATTGTTAACAGATTAACATTAAAGCCTGGTGTTTTTCAGGAGCAAGTAATCTTCAAAAAATAAAAAACCGAGGATTCTGCACACAATTTTTACTCTCAACATTACAATTTCGAAATTAGGAAACCCTCGGATCACTGCGAACACTGCTGAAAGTAGGTACACAGCTCAGGGAACTGAGCCTTGGAAGGGGCTGGTTTGGTCAGTTTTTGAAATTGTTGTTTTTATGGAACTTTTAGATTTACTGGTGTTTTCACCACCTCTGGAATTATTTGGTCAATGTAGGAAGGAGCACCATTCTCAGCCAGGATGGACTGAATCTTTCTTCCTTCCCACAGTTAAACATGAGGGTTCTCATGTATGAAAGAGTATGCAGCTTTCATACTAAAAGTTTGTGGTACGGAGAATTTCTGAAACTTGCTGCTCACAAAAATAATTCAGATATATGAAACTGTGCGTAGACATGTCATCGCACACGTAGCCTTCATACATCCCACTTTGCGGTGGATTTGGCGTAGCTGCACGTGGCACTTGGACCGCTCAGTCCCTGCCTCTAAATACATATGCAAAGTAGTATAATTAGTTGGAAGCCACCCATCACGTGTCCAAATAACCATGGCAACAGTGCTGTGACAGTCAAAGAACCAGTTCCTGTCAGCGGAAAAACACTAAGAGAGACTGTCTACACACCATGAGGGATGTTTATACTGAATTAAAGCAAACCGACAACTTCTTGAATGACATCAGCAACTCAAAACTGACTTGAAATAAAAAGGTTGTCAGCTCGAACCCGTTTAGTTCTACAATGTCTGCATCAAATCCACACGGCACTCTAGCTGCTGCACTAAGCTCAACTATAGCTCAAGGCTGATCAGTATTATGACGTGAAAATTAAATTCCTCCCATATTTTTATTAGGAAGACTGTCACTACACACACTGTGTGAAGTACTTTAAATATTTACAACCATTCAGGACGCCACATAAAAAAAATAGAAAATCACCTAGAAGCCAGCCATCGCGCACGGAGTCTGCTCAAGGTTTGTTGCCAACACAGACAATAATTATTATAGTATGAAGGAATCAGACAAATTAGCGCATCATAAATAGGTTGCGTATATATTGAATGAAAAATGCTTTCTATTCATAAATTCATATTCACTTACAGATGGGGTCCTTATAGCAGTATCAGTGAAGTCCATAGCTGTGATTACATTTAGAAATCGGCTCCTCTCTACAAAGAGCCACAGTTTAGGAGAACTTTCTATATCAGAGCAACATATGGATGAGGCTGTTAAAAACCCGACCTGTCAGTCAGCTCCCTCTGAGAAGCGCCAGTTGAAAGGACTGCAGCATAGTGAGAACTGGAACTGGCACTGGAGACCCAAGGTTCCTCCTGGTTTCCTTCTGTAACACTGAGGCCAGCTCCATGCCCTGGGTAATCTAAACCAGCCGATAAGCCATGCATCATCATCAGTACGATCTCTGAATAAAACACTCTCTCCAACTTCTTCCATCCTCCAGCTGTGCCAAAGCCATTATTCCACAGCTACGTGCAACTTTCTGCAGCTATTTATGGATGTGTGATTGTCTACAACTTGTCCACCGTAGGAATCATCACACCTGAATGTAATTTTCTGGATTTTTGTTTTAGATTCTGCCACTCACAGTTAAAGAGTACCTATGATAAAAAAAAATGTAAGACTTCTACAGGCTTTGCAAGTGGGAAAACCTGCAAATTCTGCAGTGTATTAAATACATTCTCCCCACCATGAATATTTGAAAAGTGTGCTGTGAATTTGTATTCAAGCCCCATGAGTCAATATTTTGTAGAATTATGTTTAACTGCAGTTACTGCTTCAAAATCTGTCTCTACCAGCTTTGTACACCTAGAGACAGAAGTTTTTGTCCATTGTTTTTGGTAAAATATCTCTAGATAAGTCAGATTGGATGAAGAACGCCTGTAAACATCAAGTTCAAGTCTTGCCCCAAAGTCTTTACTGGATTTAATGGTGTGTTCTTGGTGAATTCTTCTGGTAGTATTCTGTCATGCAACATGCATCACATGTAGATAAAACAGTTCAGTTTTTGTCACAAAGGACAAGAGTACATTTTTATTGCTGTGGGAAACTGCAAGATGGACTTTGAATAATTTTCTTTAAACAGTGGTTCCCTTCCTTAAAGACCAGATTTGTGGAGTAAACAGCCAATAGCTGTCCTGCTCATAGTTTCTTCCACTTAAGATGGGGATCACTTCAGCTCCCCTTGTGTTGTCATTAGCTTTATGTCTGCTTCTCTGATCAATTCCTTGCCTTTCCCGGCCTGTCGGTGTAGGTGGAGGGGCATGACTGGGTAGAGCTACAGCTGCGCCATATTTTTTTCATTTTACAATGATGAATTAAATAGAGTTTGGTGAGTTGTTCAAAGATTGAGATATTCTTTTAGAACCCTGCTTTAAAATTCTCCAAAGCTATCTCCTTGAACTGTTTGCTGTGTTCCTTGGCCCTTATGATGCGGTTTGTTCTCTAATGTAAAGGCTTCAGAGATCTGAGGCCTTCTTAGAATGGCTTTATTTATATTGAGATATTACCCATAGATAGAGTCTGTTTATCATTAATAATTATGGGACTTAAATATAGTTTTTTGGTATTGAGACCCCAACCTTGTAGAAACATACTGTTAGGATTATGATTATTGATTAATTAATATTCATCAAGAATTATAATTAAAAATCATAATTTGAGAAAATCAATTTCTTAACCAAAAATCCTCATTTATGAATCGAAACCAGAGATGTTTTCTGGTGTTCAAATTGTGGCTCAACGCCTTTGATAATTACAACCGTTGAATACTCAGTAATAATTAATAACTTTTACTAGATGTCACTGTTTAATCAACCGTTTCTGCCGAAACGTGGGGAACTTTAACCTTATTTTGACTGACAAATCACTCTTGCACAAAATAAACACAAACGACTTCTCTTTATCTACGTGAATATTTATTTATTCAACAGCCTGATCCACCTCGCTATTCCAATTCAATAATCTTCACCTAATGGAACATGCAAAGTTCTACACAGAAGGGTAAAAAAATATCTAAACAAAGTAAAACAAAACAGCAGTGGGTGTGTATGGAATCAAACCAGCAGTTATGGCAAAGGTGATAATATGACAAAGGAATATTGTGTTGAACGGAGTTTTGGGAAGCGGCCTGCCAGAAAGTGTAGCTTAATTACAGTGAGCCGTAAAACTTCCCCCACCGCTGGGGATGTTTGAGAACACGAAGGGTTGTAAAGCTTTTGGTGGCAACTAATAAAACCCGAAGTTGAAGACAAAGAAAATGGTTGATTTTCACCATGAGGTTATTATACAGTTCAGTTTTAAATGTGCCCTGAGCTTGCTCTCAGGTGTTACAACAATACGGTAAAACACACAGCTGGGTAGCACAGCGGCTTCCAGATATCCAACACAGCATGTCAAAGTTTCAATAAAAGGTTGCATGCACATACAATTCAGAACACATTAGACTATAAGTGGCGATTCTACATCGCACTAAAACCCTACTCTACCCTGCCCAAGCTATTCCTAATAAAGAAATAAAAATAAAAGGGTGGATTTTACTTGTTGAAATCTTCCTTCTGGGGCAGCGAGTGAGAGAGAAAAGGGGGGTGAAGAGTTCCACGCGTTTGCGAATACTCAGCAAAGCAGTCCGTTTTCTTCCTTGGTGGCCTCTGTGGCAGAAAGGTAGAAGAATTATGACGGGCCGTCACTAGTCGACTGGTACAAAAGCAAGGAGGAAAAATTGCGTCTCCTTGAAAACTCTGCGGGTTTTTTTTTTGGTTACGTGTTAAACTCACGTCTTCGATTGGTAAAATTGAAAACTTATAAGCCTTCTTATTCCTGTAAGCTTAATTCACTTAGTTTTCTCGTTGGCCAACGAAGGAGAATGAATGAAATCCACTTGGGACCGCTTCTCCAGAATGCTGCTTCAGTTGCGTGGTAACCGCGTCTTGGTCCCAAGCTGAAAGCATGGTTGGCCGTTTCATACGCTGTTATATAGTTGACGGTGGCATCAGGGCTGCAAGATCCTATCAGCTGTGGTGCCCGCTGGGATTTGTAGGAACAGACTATCCTGCGGTACAAAATGGCCGATGACGTTGGAAAGGCATAGTGGCGTCCAGCAACGTGCAAATGGTCCAATATTCAGCAAACAAGTCGTCCAACAATACACAAGAAAACTTGAGAATATTACTGGTCCTTAAGGTGCATCAGCAAAAGTATTAAGCCATAGATGTCATTTCAAATGTGTATTTCTTTTTAATTTCCACAAAATCAGTGAAAGCACATTTTCACTTAGTCATTATGAACTATTTTTTGTAGATTGTAGGTGAAACCTTTTTGAATAAGTCAGTAACGTTAGAGAATATGGGAAAACTAAAGGTGTGTGAAGAACTGCTGTTGTTGCTGTAAAAATACAATGATTATTTGCACTGTTTTAAGCACAGCAATCAGAACATAAGGTTTCAGGGGGGGCAAAGCAAATACCTATACACTCACCGCCCACTGTACACCTTGCTAGTATCAGGTTGGACCCCCTTTTGCTTTCAGAACTGCCTTAATCTTTCGTGGCATTGATTCAACAAGGTACTGGAAACATTCCTCAGAGACTTTGGTCCATATTGACATGATAGCATCACACAGATGCTGCAGATTTGTCGGCTGCATCCATGATGCGAACCTCCCATTCCACCACATCCCAAAGGTGCTCTGTTGGATTAAGATCTGGTGGTCATGTGAGTACAGTGAACTCATTGTCATGTTTAAGAAACCAGTCTGAGGTGATTCGGGCTTTATGACATGGTGCGTTATCCTGCTGGAAGTAACCATCAGAAGATGGGTACACTGTGGTCATTAAGGGATGGACATGGTCAGCAACAATACTCAGGTAGGCTGTGGGATTGACATGATGCTCAATTGGTACTAAGGGGTCCAAAGTGTGCCAAGAAAATATCCCCCACACCATTACACCACCACCACCATCCTCAACCGTTGATACAAGACAGGATGGATCCATGCTTTCATGTTGTTGACGCCAAATTCTGACCCTACCATCTGAATGTCGCAGCAGAAATCGAGACTCATCAGATCATTCAACGTTTTTCCAATCTTCTATTGTCCAATTTTGGTGAGCTTGTGCAGATTATAGCCTCAGTTTCCTGTTCTTAGCTGACAGGAGTGGCACCCGGTGTGGTCTTCTGCTGCTGTAGCCCATCCGCCTCAAGTTCAGAGATGCTCTTCTGCATGGCTTGGTTGTAACGTTTGGTTATTTGAGTTACTGTTGCCTTTCTATCAGCTCCAACCAGTCTGGCCATTCTCCTCTGACTTCTGACATCAACAAGGCATTTGCGCCCACAGAACTGCCACTCACTGGATATTTTGATGGTAGTGAGTGAAAATCCCAGTAGATCAGCAGTTTCTGAAATACTTAATCCAGTGCGTCTGGCACCAACAACCATGCCACGTTCAAAGTCACTTAAATCACCTTTCTTCCCCATTCTGATGCTTGGTTGGAACTGCAGCAAATCTTCTTGACCATGTCTACATGCCTAAATGTATTGAGTTGCTCCCATGTGATTGGCTGATTAGAAATTTGCATTTACGAGCATTTGGACAGGTGTACCTAATGTGGCCAGTGAGTGTATGCTGAGATAAGATAAGAAGATACGTTTTTTTTCCCTTGCATACTTTTGCCACAAAATTACATTGGTTCCCAGACTGAGAAATCAAATAAACAAAAGACAAAATAAGTAAAAATAAGTTATAAATAAGGTAACAGTAAAATGAGAATAAAAATAGAAATTATTTTGCTTTAATTTGCTTTTGAGATACAGAACATATTAATCAAATTTAATCAAAAAAATTATGCACTAATTCATCTCCATCTGACCATGAAGAAATAGCACTTAATCATTTAGACAAGAGCTTGGTACCTTCTGTAGATGGATTCATTTAGAAATGATTAGAGGGTGAGCGGTTTGCCCCCCAGTCCTTCCCTCCCCATCCCCAGACACCTCCCTCTGCCAGCTCCATCACAATACCACTCATGGAGGGCCTTGGGGTGCGGGTGCGCCATCGGAGTGCCGCAAGGGGTTTCCATTTCTGCGGTCCAATGGCAACCTGTGCCCCAATTTTATTGTACAACTTAGACACTCTCACTTATAACATTTTCATGACATTCACATGTAGGGTCTTGGGGGTGGGCGCACTCAATGGCATCAGGGGGGAGGATATCCTAGTAGCCTAACCTCTGGTGCATGCGCTCACCTCTAAGAGTATAATTGCATATAGACATTGAGGGTTCGTTTTTTCTTTTTTTTTCTTTTTAAATGCACACTACAACAACACGCATCAACACCACATTTGAGCTGGCAGCGGCAGGCTAGGGGTCTTTTCACACCCCCGTTCGCTATTATGAGTGGGCCCTCTAGTTGGGTCTGGGCTGGGGTTGGGGGTCAGGTCTTGGGGATTGTCTGGTGCTGGGCTGGCGTTTCGGCTCTCTTGGGATTGCTTGGGTTCCCTTGGATCCCGGCCCCGGTTCCCTGGGGTCCGGTTCTGGGTGCGGTGCTGGGTGTGGTCTGCCCTGTTGCGCCAGTGGGCGGGGGTGGCATTGCGCGGGGCCCTTGCCTTGCCGTTGCGGCGCGCTGTGTGATGGGGGAGCGGGGTGCGGCGGGGGTTCTTAGAGCGGGGCTGTGTGTGGAGCTTGCGTTGTGTGGGTGTGGCTTCATCGGCTTCTCGGCCACGGAGTTCACCTGTGGGGGTGTGCCCCTGTGGGGGTGGGGATTTGTGGCGTTTGGGGGGATGTGTTCAATATCGGTGTCCTTGTTGGGGGTGGCCCTGTGGGGAGGTTCTTGTTGGGGTTCACTGGGGGTGGGAGACTCACAGGGTTGGGATCGGAGCTCGTTGGGGGGTCGGGACTGCTCCGTCCTGGGGCGGCTCTGGTTGGCGGGTTGCTTTGGGCCATGCGGACCCCTCTTTTGTATATAGCCCTCTCACCGGAGGTGGATGGGGGTTGTTGGGGACTGGGTTCGGGGCGGTGGGGCGGGCAGTACCAGCGCTGTCTGCCTGCCTCTGCCCCAGGAGGGAAGGGGACCACCTCCTGGGTCCGGGGGCGGATTGCCCCTAGGGGGTACCGGCGCCTGGACCTGGGAGTATAGAGTATGCATGGGGAGTGTGAATGAGTGTATGACGTCCATTGTTGTTTATCCTTACGTTGGGTGTGAGTGATTTTATGTGTATGCATGAGAGTGGGAGTGGGTGATTGTGACTGTGTGTGCCTGTTTTTTTTTGCGACAGGTTGGGTCTTGGACTGCTCCCCCTCCTGGATCAGCTTCCTCCCCGCCACACCGCCTGCCGGTGGTTGGAGTCTCTGCCCGCTGGTGTACTTGTGGTTCTCGGTTTCCGGGGCCGGGTGCTTTGGTGTGTGCTGGCTCACTCCCGGTGGCTGCTTGCCGGGGCCTGGCCCCCTGGGCTCTGTCTGGCCTCTGCTTGGGGGGTGGTGTGTCCCGGGGTCTTGGGCCTCTGGGTCCATGGCTGGATCTGCTCGGGCGTGGACGGCTGCCGGCAGGGCCTGTGGGCTCGTCGCTGCAGCTCCCTGGGGCTTCTGCACTGTCGCTGCTGGGTGGTTCCCCTGGGACTCTCCACTGCTCTTCTCTGGAGGGGTTGTCGTAGTCCCGGCGGTGGTTCTCCTGGGGTTCCTGTGCTTTGGGGGGCCTTTAGATGTCTGTGGCTCGGACCTCCTCAGTGTCCGTCCAGGGACCATGGGGACAGGCCTATGGGTCCTCACACTCACCATTGCATATTTTTGTGGAGAAACCTTGTATACAAAAGCGTGTCCACACCCATACTCACAGGTATTAAGCTTCAGGTGTTGACAGATACACAGATGTTCTACATTGGGCTGCACCTCTCACTAAGTACATTTTATATTCAGAATTACCGTGTACTATTTAAAAAAAAAAAAAACAGCTGCAGGTGTATAAGCAAGCAGGGTGTAATCTTGTATTCTCTTCATCCTTCTTTCTCTCCCCCACTCTTTCCTCCTTTTCTCCCCCCCCCCCCCCCCCCCTCCCCCCCACCTCTCTTCTTTTTTCCTTTTCATTTCAGTCTCTGTGTCTGTAACAATTGAAATATCCCCAAAGAACTTTATAATAATGTTTATTTTATAAATATCAAGCAGAGCCTTAAAGCATTAGCTGTGATGCTCCGCTTGTGAAAGTAAATCTGTTGGGCAATTTCTTGGCACTCAGACAACAATTCTGAGCGATATTCTGCCGGACAGGACAGAATAAAAAAGAAAAAAAAAAAAAAAGAAATTATTAGAAATTAGAAACTTTGATCCAAAGCATTTAAATAGAGAGGATGCTAAACATGTCGAGATAAGGGACAGTTTTTAAGTGGTGTCAGCTCAGATAACATGACTATTATTGTGCTAGTATTTACTGCCCTTTTAATGTTTTGTGGTTATTTTTTATAAGCGTAACATCCAGAGCCTATTTTGCAAAGTTTCCCACTTCCCTACAGGTTTTATAGTTTATATACCAGCTCTGAGGGTCAAGATTGGGCCTGCCTTATGAGAGTTTGGATCTGGAATATGCATGGGCTTTCTTGTTTTGTCACTATTCCCATGTATAATGAGATTGTAAGCAACAAATCTCACAGTACAGACATATACATAAAATATAACAACATAAGATAGAACAATGCAAATCTATATTATAGAGAACAGAAATGAAGTTCACAGTATTAAATATATCACACAGGGTTGAGTGGCTAGACAATGAAGTCAGTGCTTGTATGAGCTCCGAGTGGTTATGGCTTTGGGGAAAAAAGTCTGTTTGTCTTTGTTCTGGTGCACCTGTAGCAGGTCGCTGAGGGTAATGGGTCTAACAGTTCAAAGCCATGTTAGGAACTGTCCTTGATGAGATTTGTTGCTCTGCTGAGGCAGCAGGTGGTGTAAATGTCCATTAGGGATCTTCTGTGGAGCCTTAACTACTCTCTGAAGCCTCTCTCGGTCTGCCAAGGTGCAGCTGCGGTAACATACTCTGATACAGTACATCAGCAGGCTTTCAGTGCCCGAGCAGTAGGTCAGCAGCATATTGTAATTCAAGGTATACATCCTGAGGACTCTCAAGAAGTGTAACCGCTGCTGAGCCTTCTGAACGATCAGTCTTGGGTGTAGAGATAGTACAGCAGGGGGCTCAGCACCAGCCCACAGCCCCACAAGACTGAAAAGGGAGGAGAGGAGGGTCCAACTCTTCACAAACTAAATTAAGGTTTCAGAACTCTCAAACTATGTTTTAAGGAATCTCTATGCATAGTAGAATAAAGAGTAAAACACAGACAAAATGATGCCACCTAAAAAATTTAAAAGCAGCATTTTTCAATGCAGGCTTCTCAGTGGTGCAGTTGGTAGCACGGTTGCCTTGGAGCAGGACGGTCGTGGTTTCAGTTCCCAGGCTGTGGTTTTTCTACATAGAGTTTGCATGTTCCCCCTGTCTATTGATTCTCCAGCAAAATGACCACTGGAAATGCGTAGGCACCCCCTTTGTCATCAAGCAGGTGTAGAAATGGAGAGATGGGATTGCCGTCAGCCAGCACCACCAGCAGTTTAATTTAACTAACTCTGTCAAGAACGTAGTGCAACGACTCAGCAACTACAACCTTTCTTACTTCAAAATACAAGCTTAAAACATAAATACAGTACGGCAAGCTTAAAGCACACATCTTCATAATAGTTCACCACATGATAATACATGCTAAACAGCCACTGGAAAGTGTGCAGACTCTGCAAGAGAAATATTGCCATGTTTTAATGTTCCACCACTAATAGAATAGCTGTATTAATACAGGGAAGACTGTCTTTTAAACGATTCAGGAAGATGTTTGTATCATACATAGTCAATTATTCTCTCTGGTTTTCTGAATTTTGATCAAGAATAGTTTTTCCATTATTTCTTCAGATTTGGAAAGAAGATAATGATAAAATTTGGACAGGCACCGGTGCCATTCAGCTGCTAGACCACTCAACAAGTTGGTGGGTTTTACTGACAGTCATTCACTGTCTCTCCATCTGGGACTCATAGTAACATTGTATTTTCCTTTTCAATGTGCTTTGCTTTCCATCCTGTTCACCTTTGTTGAAATTGTTCTTTCTGCACATCTTTGTACACGTCCCAGTGGATAAAGAGAAGATTAGTGCCAGTTTGCCTTGATTAGCCTATTCTTGTTGGAGTTGAGGAGGGGGAAAAGGCAGCCACTCTGCCATTTGAACACGTGCAGGGAACAAGTGATTGTGATCAATAAAAAGTAAGGGGGTGGGTTAGGGAAAAATGAGCAAGTGCCGCAAGGGAATGAATTGCCAATTTCTGTTCTTGTCAAGTGTTTTTGGAAGGCAGCTCTTGAGAGAAAGCTGTTTCTGGTGAAGGAGCCTGGCAGCAGTGTGGGTGTGCGTGCATGTTAGAGGAAATAAGGGTTGCTCAGCAGTCATTTGAGCATAATTTAAGCAACTGACAATTTTATATATGTATTGTTGTAAACATCGGACTTAACTAGATGTAGTTTTTAAATATTCTCTGTTTTGGCACAAAAAAAAACCCCAAATGTTTTATGTTTTACATTATCTTTTATGTTTGTTTTATTAAAATTTATTGCAGAAATCTGTTGAAAAACTTAACATAAAGCATCTCATGCAGCCTTATAAGGGAACTCCAATAAACTCCAAATTAGCACAGATGTGTTTGTGACAGATTTGTTCAAACTTTTCCTTGACTGACTAATAGTCACCATAGTCACACATAAAAACATCATATAGTTTAGGAACATGGTAATCAGGTTACCAAAAAAGTGAAAAAGAAGAGAACTATGGAATTATTTTTTAGTTTAGACTAAGTAATATTCTAAGTATAGACTAAGTATATTCTCACTAAACCAATTTTTTCCAATGACAGTGTCGTTGCCCTTTATTTGATGTTTTTGTTTGTCTGTTTATTTTTTTGTCTCTCTGTAAATTTATGCATTATATTTTAAAGAAAATGTACAGTGACCTGCCAAAGGGCTTCATTTCCATTGTGTCACATTAAAGCCTGCAAGTTCAATGTGTTTTATTCAGATTGTATCTGATTAGCCAACACAAAGTCATGCATGTCTGTTGGTTTCTGTGAAAGTGGCATTTTGGAAAAAATTCTTGGTTTCCTCATATTTTTAGGCACTAGTGTCCTTTATTTTTTTGACAGTAAGCAAACAGGAAAGAGGGCAGAGAGAGGGGAAGAGACTCAGCAAAGGTTGCAAAATACAAAATATTGCCCCACAATAAAACGTGCCGCTGTATGACAAAGGCTTCAGTGGCACCTTTATATTTGAGATATTTTCAGTGACTGTACAATAGAACCAAAGAATGAGGTCACATTTTCTGTGATTTTTCCAACCATCAATAAAACATTCATGTATTCCAGGTGCAAGTGTGCCTGCAGAGAAAGTTTTCTCCCCTCTCAAAGCAGAAAATATCAGTCATCTCACAAGAACATTCTCGGTTGCTAGGGACTGACCAACTCCCCGTAGGAGAGGTATCCAGGCTCCTATTCATGCTGCCAATGTTGCGATAGAGGAGGTGGAGAAGATCTACTTAGCTCTATTATTTCAACAAATTCCAGCATAAAACCATAACAAACACTCAGAGAAAATCAAAAATTATAAAAACATAATGCATTGTCGAACGAATTCTCTTGTGATCCCAAATAATGAAACCCAAACATTGTGTTTCATTTCTAAACTTTTCATCCTAAAACTTTTAAATCAAAGTCAGATGTATGTGTGGCCTCTAAATTACTTGGCTTTAGTTCTCAGCTCATTAAGCTTTTACCTCTCTGGCCTCTGGGACTTACAGCAACACCACCCCATATTAATTAGAGAACTGCAGAGCTAATAGTTGTTGTGGGATCTCAACTATACGTATATGTAAAATGGTAGCTCAGCAGGTTTGAACTGATGTCTCTATTATTTCATTTTGTTCAACGCAGTGCCCTTCATGGAAGATGTGCTGTTCTTTGTCCTTTAAAGAAAGACGTCTATTTAAATTGGGATACATAATTCTTGGTTGTATTTAGTTTTAGAGGCTGCAACTATACTTCAAGCTCTCCCTAGATTATGGAGCTCCTCACCCTATCTCTAAGGCTGAATCCAGCCACCCTATGGAGGAAGCTCATTTTGGTCCTTATCTGCATTTGATTTATTTTGCCGTTGATTCATATCTCATGACCTTTGGTGACTAGACTAGTAAATCACTAGCTCAGCTTTTTCTCCACCACAACAGCGCCAAGCAGCAGCCACTCTACTGCAGATGGAACCCCAATCCATCTGTCCATCTCCTGTTCTATTTTACCACTATTCATAAACAAGACAGTTTAGTTCAGTTTATTTATATAGCTATAGCACCAACTCACAACACATTGTTTCAAGGGGACGTTTCAAGGAAAAAAGCAGAATCAATTCAATCGAATCCCACAGATTTTAGGTCAGGTACACACATTCCAATTGATCCTAGATCAGTTCAGTTTATTGATTATTATTTAAAAGTTGTCTATCTAAGGAAACCTAGCAAATTACATTGAGTTACTGACTTCCATGAATATCCCTGAACCACCTAATCTCACTCCATTTAATGAGGAATAGCAGCGCCTCTAGTCCTACCTCTACGTAGATGAAATAGCCCAGCCTCCTTACAAAGGAAGCTGATTTCAGCTGTTTTTGTATCCAAGGTCTTGTACTTTCGGTTATGATCTATATCTCACAGGTGAGGGTAGGAACATATCTATGGGAAGAAATTTGTGCCATCAGAAACTGAATTTCAAATTCAGTTTCAGTTTAGTGAAATTCATTTTCAAACCAATGCATTTAATTTCAAAATGCACAAATATAAATTCAGTCAGAGCAATTCAAATTTAGTTTCTGATGGCACAAGTTTCTTCACATACATATCATTGCACCGTAAGCACTAGCAAGCTTCTGGAATATCCCTGGCTGTATATTTCAGCACTATATGATAAAATTTGTAAAGTTGATTTAAAGTAGCTATTTTAATTTCTTGTTTAAATTAACTCAGACCAGACCTCTAACTGGTTGAAATGTTGTGGTGGGACCTCAAGAGAGCTGTAAACTGAAGCAATGTCAAACAGAACAAAAGGCCACAATACCTCAACAACGTCATTTTCAATGACAGTGTTTCTGCTAGAGTTCATTGCATTTGGTTTTTTGGTTGTATATTGTAGAAACAGACTGTAGTTTCCATCTAGCCTTTTATTGGCAATCTAAATAAAGTAATACAAGATAATGGTGCACAATTAGTAGTTATAGATACATTCCCTATTTAGGGACTGCATAGAGAAAAGTTTAGCACTGACATGTACATATTAACATGTACGTAGATAATGCATGTACCCCCTTCTGCCTTGCCCTCAGCTACCATCTTCTACAATTTAGTGAAATGCATATATTAGCATATATTAACTCATTGTCCAAATGCTCAAAATGAATCTGTAGATGCCACATCATTTCTGTTCTAAGTTCAGATATCTCACAGAAACCAATA